>NC_092707.1:2723192-2846195 GCF_047496885.1 Scyliorhinus torazame | reverse complement strand
GGGGCCAGATGGGTTCCCGGTGGAATTTTACAGGAAGGATATGGACCTGTTGGGCCCACTACTAGTGAGGACTTTCAATGAGGCGAGGGAGGGGGGGTCCTACTCCCGACGATGTCCAGGGCACTGATCTCGCTGATCTTGAAGAGGGTCAAGGACCCTTTACAGTGTGGGTCGTATAGGCCAATCTCGCCAACGGTGAATCCCGCCGACAGAGAATCCTGCCGACAGTGAATCCCGCGGGGGGAGAATCCTGCTGACGGAGGATCCCACAGACAGAGAATCCTGTCCCGAATTCTCCGCCACCAGAGATTCGGCGGGGGCGGGAATCGCGCCGGTCAGCGGGTCCACGCCCGGCGATTCTCCAGCCCGCGATGGTCCGAAGTCCCACCGCTGTCAACCCTCTCCCGCCGGCGTGGATTAAACCACCTTGTGAATGGCGGGACAAGGCAGTGCGGGCGGGTGCCGGGGTCCTGGGGGGGGGGGCGCGGGGCGATATGGCCACTTGGGGTGCCCCCACGGTGGCCTGGCACGCGATCGGGGCCCACCGATCGGCGGGCGAGCCTGTGCCGTGGGGGCACTCTTTTTCTTCCGCCTTCGCCATGGTCTTCACTATGGCGGAGGCGGAAGAGACCCTCTCGCCTCCGCATGCGTGGGGATGACGTCAGCAGCCGCTGACGCTCCCGCGCATGCGTAGCCCGTTGAAGTCCTTTCGCCGCCGGCTGGCGTGGCGCCAAAGGCCTTTCCCGCCAGCCGGTGGAGCGGAGACCACTCCGTCGCGGGCCGAGCCCCTCAAGGTGAGGGCTTGGCCCCTAAAGGTGTGGAGACTTCCGCACCTTTGGGGCGGCCCGACGCCGGAGTGATCCGCGCTGTTTTTGGCGCCGGGTAGCGGACTGTGGCGCACAAAGACTCCGTGAGACAAACAGAGTGAAGTCGATGAGGCTTTATTAAGCGTGTCTGTTCCCCCGCAGCCCGATAGTAAACTGGCATGCGGGGGAAGGCACCGGCTTCTTATACTTCGCCTTCAGGGCGGAGTATGAGGTCAACGGCCAACCAGGACCCGGGATCTGTCAGCCAATGACATTAGGGCTTCCAGTCCCACATGACCCCCAATACATACTACCACATTCACCCCTTGTCAAAAATGAACCCGGCGGGGTGATGCTTCGTATGGTGGTAAGGGTTTACAGTACTGGTCCTGGGAGGAGAGAACAGTTACATGGTAGGACCGTATTGGACAGTATCGTCCTGTTACAACTATTTACAGAGGAGATATGAAAACAAAATGTTCATTGGACAGTCCATCTTTGTTTTACATCGACGCCACGAGTCGGTCGGGCGGTCTGGTCGTCCGTGTCGATCGCCTCGGCCCCGGCGGTGGTGGTGGTGCTTGTACCAGCGTTGTCGCCTCCGGGAACCGCACGGTTTTAGCTGTCGGTGCAAAGGGGAGGGGGGCTGATCCTCCTGGGAAGGGGGCGGTCGCGGGGTGCGGCGGTGGCAGGAAGGGGGGCGGTTGGATTGATGGTGCCGGGGGGGTGTGCGTGGTGCCGGCGGGCGCCAGATCCCGCAGGGAGACCGTGTCCTGTCGGCCGTCGGGGTACTCCACGTAGGCGTACTGGGGGTTTGCGTGGAGGAGGTGAACCCTTTCGACCAACGGGTCCGCCTTATGTGCCCGCACGTGCTTTCGGAGCAGGATGGGTCCTGGGGCCGCCAGCCAGGTCGGCAGCGACGTTCCAGAGGAGGACCTCCTAGGGAAGACAAGGAGACGCTCGTGAGGCGTTTGATTAGTGCTCGTACATAATAACGACCGGATGGAATGGAGAGCGTCCGGGAGGACCTCCTGCCACCGTGAAACTGGGAGATCCCTGGACCGTAGAGCCAGTAGGACGGCCTTCCAGACCGTGCCGTTCTCCCTTTCTACTTGCCCGTTCCCCCGGGGGTTGTAGCTGGTCGTCCTGCTTGAAGCTATACCCTTGCTGAGCAGGAACTGGCGCAGCTCGTCACTCATGAAAGAGGACCCCCTGTCGCTGTGGACGTATGCGGGGTAACCGAACAGTGTGAATATGCTGTTCAGGGCTTTAATGACTGTGGCCGCGGTCATGTCGGAGCAGGGAATGGCAAAAGGGAAGCGGGAGTATTCGTCCACTACATTAAGGAAATACGCGTTGCGGTCGGTGGAGGGGAGGGGCCCTTTGAAATCGAGACTGAGGCGTTCAAAGGGGCGGGAAGCCTTAATCAGGTGCGCTCCATCTGGCCTGAAAAAATGCGGTTTGCATTCTGCGCAGATGTGGCAGTCTCTTGTGACTGTACGGACCTCCTCTAAGGAGTAGGGGAGATTGCGGGACTTGATGAAGTGGTAAAACCGAGTGACCCCCGGGTGGCAGAGGTCCTCGTGGAGGGCTTGGAGGCGGTCAATTTGTGCGTTGGCACATGTCCCGCGGGATAGGGCATCAGACGGCTCGTTCAGCTTTCCGGGCCGGTACAAGATCTCATAGTTGAAGGTGGAGAGTTCGATCCTCCACCGCAAGATCTTGTCGTTCTTGATCTTGCCCCGCTGTGCATTATCGAACATGAAGGCAACCGACCGTTGGTCAGTGAGGAGAGTGAATCTCCTGCCGGCCAGGTAATGCCTCCAATGTCGCACAGCCTCCACTATGGCTTGGGCTTCCTTTTCCACTGAGGAGTGGCGGATTTCTGAGGCGTGGAGGGTTCGGGAGAAAAAGGCCACGGGTCTGCCCGCTTGGTTAAGGGTGGCCGCTAGAGCTACGTCAGAGGCGTCGCTCTCGACCTGGAAGGGGAGGGACTCGTCGATGGCGCGCATCGTGGCCTTTGCGATGTCCGCTTTGATGCGGCTGAAAGCCTGGCAAGCCTCTGTCGACAGCGGGAAAGCCGTGGTCTGTATTAGGGGGCGGGCCTTGTCTGCGTACTGGGGGACCCACTGGGCGTAGTATGAAAAGAACCCCAAGCAGCGTTTCAGGGCTTTTGGGCAGTGCGGGAGGGGAAATTCCATGAGTGCGCGCATACGTTCAGGGTCGGGGCCTATTATCCCATTGCGCACTATGTAGCCCAGAATGGCTAGCCGGTCGGTGCTAAAAACGCACTTGTCCTCATTGTACGTGAGGTTCAAGGCTTTGGCAGTCTGGAGGAATTTTTGGAGGTTGGCGTCGTGGTCCTGCTGATCGTGGCCGCAGATGGTTACATTGTCGAGGTACGGGAACGTGGCCCGTAACCCATGTTGATCAACCATTCGGTCCATTTCCCGTTGGAAGACCGAGACGCCGTTTGTGACGCCAAAAGGGACCCTTAGGAAGTGGTATAATCGCCCGTCTGCCTCGAAGGCTGTGTACGCTTAATAAAGCCTCATCGACTTCACTCTGTTTGTCTCACGGAGTCTTTGTGCGCCACAATTTATTAAGCGTGTCTGTTCCCCAGCAGCCCGATAGTAAACTGGCATGCGGGGGAAGGCACCGGCTTCTTATACTTCGCCTTCAGGGCGGAGTATGAGGTCAACGGCCAACCAGGACCCGGGATCTGTCAGCCAATGACATTAGGGCTTCCAGTCCCACATGACCCCCAATACATACTACCACACGGACATCGCGCCAGTTTGCAGAGAATCCCGCCTATGGTCTCTTGTCTGAAGTTGGGAACAGGGTTGAAGAGAATCCTTCCATCCCTCCCAGGGTATTGGCTACATCCTGTGATGATGGAATTCTGCTGGAAACAGAGCTACCAGTCTTAACCATGTGACCACATCATGTGCAGCACGACTAAATAAGGTGCTGTGTCAATTCTATAAGCATTCTGGACTGTGGATTTAACAGCCCGGCTTCTGTGTTTGAAGGTCAGAGCATCATATTACAATAAAGTGTCGACGGGTTTCGTTTACCATTTGCTCTGACCAATAAATAATGTCTGTTCTCAACTGAGACAAGGTGGTCTCAATCCAGAAGAGAAATCTGATCATTCCTGGATGCCACATTGTGCAGTCTGTAAAAACGTGGCTTTTAAAAATTGTAATATCTACGTGCCTGTAATGGCCATTACAAAACCCATAAATATGACCAGGTAAGGGAACATTAATTGGTGGAGTAAACAAACCGATGTTCGAGAGTTAAATAAAATGTAAATGTTACCACAGTCCCAGATGACCATAGGCTGCCTTCCCCTTTGAGGAGGGGAGAGCTGCCTGGTGGTGATTTAACCTGAGGGTCTCTGGAGCAAGGCGGGACGTTCATGAATAACCTGAGCCGGTACGGGGATTGAACCCGCTCTTGTGGGTGTTGTTCCACATCACCAACCAGCTGTCCAGCCAACTCGGCTAAACTGACCCCACTTTGTTTACAATAGATATTTTATTGCCTTTTGGAAAATGTATTTAACAATAGAATTTTGTAATACTGTTATTTTCAGACGAGATTGAATCTCTTCCACTTGCCAACACTCCCGAGGTGTTTGGTCTCCACCCCAACGCTGAGATTGGTTACTATACACAAGCAGCTCGAAGCATGTGGGGACACCTGATTGACCTACAACCACAGACAGGTACCGTTCTGTAAAACTCAATTCACCTGCTTCTGGGTGTAACGCTTGCAAATTCACTTGTTTTTAATATATTACTGACTGGTCTGAACTGCTCCCAACACAATATTAATTTGGACTTATCACCACATATGGTTGAATATGTAAAATATATTAAGAACAAAGAACAAACAAAGAAATGTACAGCACAGGAACAGGCCCTTCGGCCCTCCAAGCCCGTGCCGACCATGCTGCCCGACTAAACTACAATCTTCTACACTTCCTGGGTCCGTATCCCTCTATTCCCATCCTATTCATGTATTTGTCAAGATGCCCCTTAAATGTCGCTATCGGCCCTGCTTCCACCACCTCCTCCGGCAGCGAGTTCCAGGCACCCACTACCCTCTGTGTAAAAAAACTTGCCTCGTACATCTACTCTAAACCTTGCCCCTCTCACCTTAAACCTATGCCCCCTAATAATTGACCCCTCTACCCCGGGGAAAAGCCTCTGACTATCCACTCTGTCTATGCCCCTCATAATTTTGTAGACCTCTATCAGGTCGCCCCTCAACCTCCTTCGTTCCAGTGAGAACAAACCGAGTTTATTCAATCGCTCCTCATAGCTTATGCCCTCCATACCAGGCAACATTCTGGTAAATCTCTTCTGCACCCTCTCTAAAGCCTCCACATCCTTCTGGTAGTGTGGCGACCAGAATTGAACACTATACTCCAAGTGTGGCCTAACTAAGGTGCTATACAGCTGCAACATGACTTGCCAATTCTTATACTCAATGCCCCGGCCAATGAAGGCAAGCATGCCGTATGCCTTCTTGACTACCTTCTCCACCTGTGTTGCCCCTTTTAGTGACCTGTGGACCTGTACTCCTAGATCTCTTTGACTTTCAATACTCTTGAGGGTTCTACCATTCACTGTATATTCCCTGCCTGCATTAGACCTTCCAAAATGCATTACCCCACATTTGTCCGGATTAAACTCCATCTGCCATCTCTCCACCCAAGTCTCCAAACAATCTAAATCCTGCTGTATTCTCTGACAGTCCTCATCGCTATCCGCAATTCCACCAACCTTTGTGTCGTCTGCAAACTTACTAATCAGACCAGTTACGTTTTCCTCCAAATCATTTATATATACTACAAACAGCAAAGGTCCCAGCACTGATCCCTGTGGAACACCACTGGTCACAGCCCTCCAATTAGAAAAGCATCCTTCCATTGCTACTCTCTGCCTTCTATGACCTAGCCAGTTCTGTATCCACCTTGCCAGCTCACCCCTGATCCCGTGTGACTTCACCTTTTGTACTAGTCTACCATGAGGGACCTTGTCAAAGGCCTTACTGAAGTCCATATAGACAACATCCACTGCCCTACCTGCATCAATCATCTTTGTGACCTCCTCGAAAAACTCTATCAAGTTAGTGAGACACAACCTCCCCTTCACAAAACCATGCTGCCTTTCACTAATACGTCCATTTGCTTCCAAATGGGAGAAGATCCTGTCTCGAAGAATTCTCTCCAGTAATTTCCCTACCACTGAAGTAAGGCTCACCGGCCTGTTGTTCCCTGGATTATCCTTGCTACCCTTCTTAAACAGAGTAACAACATTGGCTATTCTCCAGTCCTTACGTAGCTGGGGGTGGCGTGGTGGCACAGTGGTTAACACTGCTGCCTACACCACTGAGGATCCGGGGTCGATCCGAGTTTGCACATTCTCCCCGTGTCTGCGTGGGTCTCACCCCACAACCCAAAAAGATGTGCAAGGTAGGTGGATTGGCAATGCTAAATTGGCCCTTAATTGGAAAAATAATTGGGTACTACATAGAACATACAGTGCAGAAGGAGGCCATTCGGCCCATCGAATCTGCACTGACCCACTTAAGCCCTCACTTCCACCCTATCCCCGTAACCCAATAACCCCGCCTAACCTTTTTGGACACTAAGGGCAATTTAGCATGACCTAACCTCTAAATTTATTTTTAAAATATATATACATTAAGTAACTAAGTTAACTTTAGATTCATTTCAACTGCTCTATTACTAACCACAGTGTGACTTGGGCAGGTTAATAAACAAACACTGCAGTAATTGTTGTTTTTGACAGTCAATTTGTTAAAAGTTGTTAAAAATCTGATTTCATGCCAAGGCTATATCTAGTTAAGGTCGATTGCAACATCTTTGGCAAACGTTAAACTCATTTGGAATTAATGATAATGTTTGACAATGGCCATACTCAAAGTATTTGATTGCGAAATATTCCAGTGACCCTGGTTTAATTTGCTGCTCACTCACTGAATAAAGGAGGAACCTGAGTCTGTCTCACTTTAACATAGATTTATTCACATAACCCAGAGAGCACGGCACAGATTCCCTCCCCCCCAAGCAGACGAAACCGGTCCTTATATATACTATAGACTCCCAAATAGTGGATGGGAGTTAGAAGAGCAAATATGTGGGCAGTTTTTGAGTGCAAAAACCAAACAACAATAATCGTTGGAGACTTCAGCTACCCGAATATCAGTGGAATATCAGTGTGGAGGGCAGAGGGTGCAAAACTCTCCAGCTACATTCAAGAGAACTTTTTAAACTGGTACATAACTAGCCCATCGAGAGGAAACGCAATTCTAGATTCAATCTTAGAACGTGAAGCTGGGTAAGTAGCAGCGGGGGACCCGCGGGTGTGTGTGCGCTGCTGGCCAAGCGGAGGACGCCGCTGACGGAGAGCCCCGCAGGAGATGTTTGATTATAATACAGTTCTCCTTTACTCCCTCATTAGCGTAACAAATGCACATGGGAGGGACAAACAAGGTAAGGGAACACAGGATAAATGGCAGGACCCTGGGAAGCACCGGGGAACAGCGGGATCTTGGTGTGCATGTACACCCGTCCCTTAAGGTAGCAGAGCAGGTGGGTACAGTGGTTAAGAAGGCCTGTGGTATACTTGCCTTTTATGCCGAGGGATAGAGTTTAAGAGCGGGGAGGTTGTGCTGGAACTGTATAAAACGTTGGTCAGGCCACAGCGAGAGTATTGTGCGCAGTTCTAGAATCCACATTATAGGAGGGATGTGATTGCACTGGAGAGGGTGCAGAGGAGATTGACCAGGATGTTGCCTGGGCTGGAGCGTTTTAGCTGTGAAGAGAGATTGGATAGACTGGGATTGTTTTCCCTGGAGCAGAGGAGACTGAGGGGGGACGTGATTGAGATGTATAAAATTATGAGGCACAGATAGAGTAGCCAGGAAGAAACCTTTCCATTGGTGGAGGGATCAATGACCAGGGGGCAGAGATTTACGGTGAGGGGGAGGAGGTTTTGAGGGGATGTGAGGAAAAACCTTTTCACCCAGAAGGGGGTGGGAGTCTGGAACTCGCTGCCTGAAAGGGGGGTGGAGGCAGAGACCCTCAGAACATTAAGAAGTATTTAGATGGGAAGTTGCAATGACAAGGCCATGGGCCAAGGGCTGGGAAATGGGGTTAGAATAATTCGGTGGCTGTTTTTGACCTGTGCCGATGCGATGGGTCAGAGGGTCTTTTCTCTGCTGTTTGACTCCATAACTCTGTGTGTACAAATTTCAAAAATAACACCCCAAATGGTCGATGCCACTCCACCGATCTTCCGTGAATTTCTGTCACTTCTCTGATGATTGTCACATGAGGGTTTCCCAAAAATCTTTACAATCTTCTTCCAAACAATACTTTGTATCAGCTGTTTGCATTCAGAATCCACTCCAAGTTTGCTCAACTATCATTTCAAACAAAGTTTCCGCTCCACTTTACCAAAACGCCAGTGCCAGATTAGCCCTTTAGTGTTGACAGATCTCCGGGTTAGGTAGGGTTACGGTAGATTGTGTGGCGGCTTGGAAAGAGTGCACTTTCAGAGGGTCGGTGCAGACTTGATGGGCTGAATGGCCTCCTTTCATGTTTCCTTTGTCTTAAATGCTTTTCCACAAACTCAGGTAATCAGTCCCGAGCAGGATCACTGGAAATAAAGATCCCAAACCTTAACAATTGCGTAGATATGTGGCGGTAGCTTACCTCATCAGCTCTTCTCTTTCCAGGTCTGACTTTAACTTCCAGAAACAACATCATGTTCCCAAAGGCCCTCATTGTCCCTTTAACTTCAAACTTCTTGGAAACATTTCTTAATTTCTCTAGTTTTCTTAACTAGCTGTTCTTTAGGTCTCTTACGTTCGTTTTCTTAACCATTGCTCCATAGTATGGCATTTCTTCTAGCAAAGCTGAGAGAGATGTTCCCTTTCTCACCTTCTAAAACCAATTGCTAATGAATTCAGTTAAAAACACAATCAGAAAAGCCTTCCTATCCTAAAGGTGCCCCTGGTTACTAAGCAATGACTTTTACTTCTCCCGACTTGTTTCCTTTTCATCCCGTAACCCTCTCTAAGCACAACAGAAGGATGGTTTTAGCTGACACCAAAAACCCCAGATGCAAACACCTTTGTCTAGCATGAATCTAATTATAGATTTACCCTTCCTTACTCAGAAAAACTAAAGATCACTTAAAACCTATCCCTGTTTCCATGATATTTTTAATAGTTCCTCCTCATGTCTCTCTGTGTTCATCCGGTTACTGTAACTCTTTCCATTTGTGCTGTTTTTTTTACATTAAAGATGTAACTAATTATTATTAAACCCAGACTGAACGCTCAGTCATCTGCCCTCAAATCCCCGTCTGTACCTCGCTGTCAGATTTTGTTTGTATTCCTGTGAAGTACCTTTGGGCCATTTTACCACCTTGACTGTACTTTATAAATGCAATTTCCTGTTGTGGTTTTAACCAGTGGGTCAGGAGTCTGTGCAATCATTCAATCAAACACCTCCCTGGTGTAGGAAGGATGTATTAAACCACCATAAACCGGCCCTGGCAGACAGGGACATAGTGATTGGTAAGGGGTCACCCACAGATGGTAGCAGGCGCACTGGGTGTTTCCAGCATTCGCAGTATTTTGCTGTTGTTCATATTTAATGATCCTCTGAACTGTGTGAAATAATGCAATGTTTTTGTGCTAGGGGAGTCCGGTACTGGGATGGGCCGCGACGAGTACATCGGCCACGTGGCTAAAGACATTGAAAGCAAGCTTCCAATCATGTTTGATCTCGACACTATCTATAAAAAATTTGCATTGCAAATTACACCAACAACAGTGGTATTGCTGCAAGAGCTGGAACGTTTCAACCTGCTGATTGACCGTATGTCCCGATCCCTGATGGAATTACAGAGGGTAGGTCCCGCTGCTCCCCGAGAATCCATCCATTAAAATCTAGGATTGGCCAATGACGAGCAGTGGAAGTTTGTAGCTTTGATGTAATATTTCACTCCAACCATGGGACGGCAGTGGACAGGAGGTTTTACTCCATACACTTGCTCTGCTCATTGAGAAACAGACCACACAGGGGAGTTCACTTAATCCATCCTGTATCTGCCTGCTCTCTGTAAAATACTTAGTCCCTCTTTCCAGCTCGTCTCCATAATCCATTAACATTTTTGTCCAGTTCACACAAGGTGGATAATCCTGTTACGAAATGATCATATTTAATTCCAAATTCTCTTCCAACTGCTTTAACAGAGGAGTTGATCCATTTGGACTGAGTGGGATCGTGCCTCCACTAAACGCAGGGAGAGTTTGACCTGATTAAATGGTGGAGATTATTTTGTAGACAATCGGAAGTGTGGGGAGGAGAACTGTTTATACTTTGAGGAGCATTTAAAACACTGCTTTTCAACCATGTGTGAAGTACTTAGAATTTAACTTTACACCGTTCTGTAAATTCTGTCTGTTCCATTTGCCCGGCATGTTTAGAGGCTTCAGACTGGGGATGGTGTTCCGTGTTTATTTCTAACGCCGTGTGGTGTGTGTGTGCTCTTTATTACAAGAGGAAAAATATCTAGAAAATTAACATCAAGCTACTTTTAAAGGAAATTGGCTATATTTACAGCACAGGTGGCTATTCAGCCCGTCGTTTCTGCACCGGCTCCCAGAATAATAAAATAATCTTTATTGTCACATGTAGGCTTACATTGACACTGCAATGAAGTTACTGTGAACATCCCCTAGTCGCCACATTCCGGCGCCTGTTCGGGTCACAGAGGGAGAATTCAGAATGTCCAATTCACCTAACAGCACGTCTTGTGGGAGGAAACCGGAGCACCCGGAGGAAACCCACGCAGACACGGGGAGAACGTGCAGATTCCGCACAGACAGTGACCCAAGCCGGGAATCGAACCCGAGTCCCTGGCGCTGTGAAGCAGCAGTGCTAACCACTGTGTTACCGTGCTGCTGGCGGCAGGCGATGATATTCCAGCAGTGATGGTTATTCATGAAGGCCTTGCTTTCTTAACCTTGCCCCTCGCCTGAGGTATGCCTCCGGTTAAATCACCACCGGTCAGCTCTCCCCCTCAAAGCAGCCTATGGTCATCTGGGTTTGTGGCGACTTTACCTATACCTTAACCTGGCTCCAGCAATAGCTGCAGCCAAGAACCATGATATCAAAGAGCCAATCAGTAAAGCAAGATTTTGGTTTATTACAATCAACCTGACATCCGCTGAACAAGAGATGAGATTTTAATATTTTTGAACCTTGGATTGATGTTGAATTGCTGGAATATTGCAGGCTTTGGCTGGTGAAGTAGGAATGAGCAGTGAGCTTGATGAGGTGGCACGAGCTCTCTTTAATGGTCACATTCCTGCCATCTGGAGAAGACTAGCTCCTGACACTCTGAAATCACTCGGCAACTGGATGATCCACTTCAAGAGGAGGTTTGACCAGTACATGTCATGGGTTAGTGTCAAAATAATCTCAGAGGACATTTCTTTTATAATCTTATTATCGTCACAAGTAGGCTTACATTAACGCTGCAATGATGTTCTTTACAATATTCAACTAATTAGAATGTTTCCAGTAAGCGAAACAATGTGCATGTCTTTAAATTAGTTATTTTGCAGCAAACATTCAGCCGAGATATTTCCAGTGAAACTAGGAGCTGGTTTTCCCAATCAAATCCTTCGTTATGAAGGTTAGGAAAATGATTCGAGCCTAAAGCCTCTCGCTGGCTCTCCACCTTCCCATGTGATTTCTGAAACTTGCCCCAGGGGTGGGGTTCCGGCCTTACCCGTAACAGGCTCGAACCGCCCCCCCCCCCCCCCCCCAAGCAGGCTCCAGGCTCAGAGCGGAGAATGCACAACCACCCTTCGGCCTCCGTTACCAGTCCAGGGCCTTGACAATCCAGACCCAGAAGATGCCTCCAGAACGAGGTGCTGGATCTTACAGGAGGGCCAGAGCCCTCTCCGAGGGGGTGGGCTGGAATGAGCCAGAAGGAAGCCCAAAGCTTTTTATTAAAGTGATAACAGCGAGAGTGAGGCAGCATAGGCCCCGAGACTGCTGGTCGAATCTGCAGTTTGATGCAGATGTGAATGGGGATTATTATTGGTTGTGTGTGTTTTATAGTCACAGCCCATCCTATACAGACTCCTGTGCAGCCCTGGGATTGGGTGTGGGGGGGAGGTGGTTAAAAGGAGGTCCGCCTTTTCCTGTCTGCGCCAACAACAAGTACACGTTGTGTATATATATTCAAAAATACAATCCCAAAGCGCTGAACACATTGTTGGGAAACATTTGGTATCAAAAGCAGTATTTGCACTGAACAAAATCCTGGTCAAAGAATTGGGATTTCAAGAGTGTTGGATTGAGGGAAAGATTCAGGGAGGGAATTCCAGAACTTGGGAGAGAAGGCGAAGCCACCAGTGTTGAATATTAATATACAAGAGGCAACAATGGAAGAGAAGAGAGAGTAACGTTGGGGGACCAAGGGCAATGTGTCCAAGTTTGCAGACGACACAAAGATAAGTGGTAAAGCAAAAAGTGCAGAGGATAGTGGAAGTCTGCAGAGGGATGTGGATAGGCTAAGTGAATGGGCTCGGGTCTGGCAGATGGAATACAATGTTGACAAATGTGAGGTTATCATTTTGGTAGGAATAACAGCAAAAGGGATTATTATTTAAATGATAAAATATTAAAACATGCAGCTGTGCAGAGAGACCTGGGTGTGCTAGTGCATGAGTCGCAGAAAGTTGGTTTTCAGGTGCAACAGGTGATTAAGAAGGCAAATGGAATTTTGTCCTTCATTGCTAGAGGGATGGAGTTTAAGACTAGGGAGGTTCTGCTGCAATTGTATAAGGTGTTAGTGAGGCCACACCTGGAGTATTGTGTTCAGTTTTGGTCTCCTTACTTGAGAAAGGACGTACTGGCACTGGAGGGTGTGCAGAGGAGATTCACTAGGTTAATCCCAGAGCTGAAGGGGTTGGATTACGAGGAGAGGTTGAGTAGACTGGGACTGTACTCGTTGGAATTTAGAAGGATGAGGGGGGATCTTATAGAAACATATAAGATTATGAAGGGAATAGATAGGATAGATGCGGGCAGGTTGTTTCCACTGGTCGGGGAAAGCAGAACTAGGGGACATAGCCTCAAAATAAGGGGAAGTAGATTTAGGACTGAGTTTAGGAGGAACTTCTTCACCCAAAGGGTTGTGAATCTATGGAATTCCTTGCCCAGTGAAGCAGTAGAGGCTCCTTCATTAAATGTTTTTAAGAGAAAGATAGATATTTTTTTGAAGAATAAAGGGATTAAGGGTTATGGTGTTCGGGCGGGAAAGTGGAGCCGAGTCCACAAAAGATCAGCCATGATCTCATTGAATGGCGGAGCAGGCTCGAGGGGCCAGATGGCCGACTCCTGCTCCTAGTTCTTATGTTCTTATGTTCTAATGGGATTGGTGCAAGTTACTGAAAGTCAGCCGGGAGAGGAATTCCATAATCAGAGGAAAGGAATGCGTGAGGATCCTGCAAAGGCCACTGCAGAAGCTGCGGCATCCCTGAAGAGTACTTTGGAGTGGATGGAGAGGTGTTTGGAGGTGCAGGGGTCACAGATTCGGGAGATTGAAGGCGTGATCTCGGACCACAGCGATCGTGTGGTGGTTCTGGAGGCGGAGGTGGGGCTCCTAGGGGACCTTTGTAAAACGTTGAGGGCAAAGGTTGAGGAGCAGGAGAATACCTCGAGAAGACAGAACCTGTGAATAGTGGGCCTGCCTGAAGGAGTGGAAGGTGTGAGTGCCACGAGGTACGTCTCGAGGATGCTGGCGGGACTGGTGGCAGAAAGGGTGTGAAGTGGACCGAGCGCATAGGTCCCTGAGGCAGAAGCCCAGAGCTGGGGAGCCGCCGCGGGCGGTGATCGTGAGGCTCCATAAATTTGTGGAGAAGGAGAAAATTCTGCGGTGGGCCAGGGAGAAGCGTAGCAGCGACTGGATTTATCAGGATATCGGAGCCGAGTTGGCAAAGCAGCGGGCAGGTTTCGGCAAGGCCAAGGCGGTGCTGTACCCGCGGCAGATCAGGTTTGGGGGGCTCTACCCGGCGGAATTATGGGTGACGTTCGAAGGCCGGGAACCAACAACCCCGAGTCAAACCTCCACCCCGGCCTCTGCTCTCGTCCCGTACTGAACCGAATATCCAGCCAGTGGGGTGCGTGGTCCGAGATAACTATCCCCGTATACTCTGCCCCCTCCACTCCAACCAAAATCTCCCGACTCACTACAAAGTAATCACTCCTCGAATACACCTTATAGACGTGTGAAAAGAAGGAATACTCCCTTCCCCCTGGGTTCTGAAAGCACCATGGATCCACCATACCCATCCTCTCCATATACCCCCCCAGCTCCCTTGGCATTTGTACCCATCGACCTGGGGCTCGATCTATCCACCCTCGGCTCCAGGACACAGTTACAATCTCCTCCCATGATCAACTGGTACGTGGCCAAATCCGGGATTGCTGCCAGCAACCCCCTCATAAAACCCACATCATCCTAATTTGGGGCATTCACATTTACCAACACTACCGGTGCCCCTTCCAATACCCCACTCACAATCACATATCTCCCACCTGGATCCCTCACCCCTCCTTCGCACTCACGAATCCCATTTATTTGCTCATTAAAATCGCCACACCGCTCGATTTCAAATCAAACATAGAACATAGAACGATACAGCGCAGTACAGGCCCTTCGGCCCACGATGTTGCACCGAAACAAAAGCCATCTAACCTACACTATGCCATTATCATCCATATGTTTATCCAATAAACTTTTAAATGCCCTCAATGTTGGCGAGTTCACTACTGTAGCAGGTAGGGCATTCCACGGCCTCACTACTCTTTGCGTAAAGAACCTACCTCTGACCTCTGTCCTATATCTATTACCCCTCAGTTTAAAGCTATGTCCCCTCGTGCCAGCCATTTCCATCCGCGGGAGAAGGCTCTCACTGTCCACCCTATCCAACCCTCTGATCATTTTGTATGCCTCTATTAAGTCTCCTCTTAACCTTCTTCTCTCCAACGAAAACAACCTCAAGTCCATCAGCCTTTCCTCATAAGATTTTCCCTCCATACCAGGCAACATGCTGGTAAATCTCCTCTGCACCCGCTCCAAAGCCTCCACGTCCTTCCTATAATGCGGTGACCAGAACTGTACGCAATACTCCAAATGCGGCCGTACCAGAGTTCTGTACAGCTGCAACATGACCTCCTGACTCCGGAACTCAATCCCTCTACCAATAAAGGCCAAAACTCCATAGGCCTTCTTCACAACCCTATCAACCTGGGTGGCAACTTTCAGGGATCTATGTACATGGACACCTAGATCCCTCTGCTCATCCACACTTTCAAGAACTTTACCATTAGCCAAATATTCCGCATTCCTGTTATTCCTTCCAAAGTGAATCACCTCACACTTCTCTACATTAAACTCCATTTGCCACCTCTCAGCCCAGCTCTGCAGCTTATCTATATCCCTCTATAACCTGCTACATCCTTCCACACTATCGACAACACCACCGACTTTAGTATCGTCTGCAAATTTACTCACCCACCCCTTCTGCGCCTTCCTCTAGGTCATTGATAAAAATGACAAACAGCAACGGCCCCAGAACAGATCCTTGTGGTACTCCACTTGTGACTGAACTCCATTCTGAACATTTCCCATCAACCACCACCCTCTGTCTTCTTTCAGCTAGCCAATTTCTGATCCACATCTCTAAATCACCCTCAATCCCCAGCCTCCATATTTTCTGCAATAGCCTACCGTGGGGAACCTTATCAAATGCTTTGCTGAAATCCATATACACCACATCAACTGCTCTACCCTCATCTACCTGTTCAGTCACCTTCTCAAAGAACTCAATAAGGTTTGTGAGGCATGACCTACCCTTCACAAAGCCATGCTGACTATCTCTGATCATATTATTCCTATCTAGATGATTATAAATCTTGTCTCTTATAATCCCCTCCAAGACTTTACCCACTATAGACGTGAGGCTCACCGGTCTATAGTTGCCGGGGTTGTCTCTGCTCCCCTATTGGAACAAAGGGACCACATTTGCTATCCTCCAGTCCTCTGGCACTATTCCTGTAGCCAATGATGACATAAAAATCAAAGCCAAAGGTCCAGCAATCTCTTCCCTGGCCTCCCAGAGAATCCTAGGATAAATCCCATCAGGTCCCGGGGACTTATCTATTTTCAGCCTGTCCAGAATTGCCAACACCTCTTCCCTACGTACCTCAATGCCATCTATTCTATTAGCCTGGGGCTCAGCATTCTCCTCCACAACATTATCTTTTTCCTGAGTGAATACTGACGAACAATATTCATTTAGTATCTCGCCTATCGCTTCAGACTCCACACACAATTTCCCATCCCTGTCCTTGACTGGTCCTACTCTTTCCCTAGTCATTCGCTTATTCCTGACATACCTATAGAAAGCTTTTGGGTTTTCCTTGGTCCTTCCTGCCAAATACTTCTCATGTCCCCTCCTTGCTCGTCTTAGCTCTCTCTTTAGATCTTTCCTCGCTACCTTGTAACTATCCATCGCCCCAACTGAAACTTCACACCTCATCTTCACATAGGCCTCCTTCTTCCTCTTAACAAGAGATTCCACTTCCTTGGTAAGCCACGGTTCCCTCGCTTGACGCCTTCCTCCCTGCCTGACCGGTACATACTTATCAAGAACACGCAGTAGCTGATCCTTGAACAAGCCCCACTTATCCAGTGTGCCCAACACTTGCAGCCTACTTCTCCACCTTATCCCCCCCAAGTCACGTCTAATGGCATCATAATTGCCCTTCCCCCAGCTATAACTCTTGCCCTGCGGTGTATACTTATCCCTTTCCATCATTAACGTAAACGTCACCGAATTGTGGTCACTGTCCCCAAAGTGCTCTCCTACCTCCAAATCCAACACCTGGCCTGGTTCATTACCCAAAACCAAATCCAACGTGGCCTCGCCTCTTGTTGGCCTATCAACATATTGTTTCAGGAAACCCTCCTGCACACACTGTACAAAAAACGACCCATCTATTGTACTCGAACTATATCTTTTCCAGTCAATATTTGGAAAGTTAAAGTCTCCCATAATAACTACCCTGTTACTTTCGCTCTTATCCAGAATCATCTTCGCCATCCTTTCCTCTACATCCCTAGAACTATTAGGAGGCCTATAAAAAACTCCCAACAGGGTGACCTCTCCTTTCCTGTTTCTAACTTCAGCCCATACTACCTCGGAAGAAGAGTCCCCATCTAGCATCCTCTCCACCACCGTAATACTGCTCTTGACTAGCAGCGCCACACCTCCCCCTCTTTTTCCTCCTTCTCGGAGCTTACTAAAACACCTAAACCCCGGAACCTGCAACATCCATTCCTGTCCCTGCTCTATCCATGTCTCCGAAATGGCCACAACATCGAAGTCCCAGGTACCAACCCATGCTGCCAGTTCCCCTACCTTGTTTCGTATACTCCTGGCATTGAAGTAGACACACTTCAAACCACCTACCTGAACACTGGCCCCCTCCTGCGACGTCAAATCTGTGCTCCTGACCTCTATACTCTCATTCTCCCTTACCCTAAAACTACAATCCAGGTTCCCATGCCCCTGCTGCATTAGTTTAAACCCCCCCAAAGAGCACTAACAAATCTCCCCCCCAGGATATTTGTGCCCCTCAGGTTCAGATGTAGACCATCCTGTCTGTAGAGGTCCCACCTTCCCCAGAAACAGCCCCAGTTATCCAGAAATCTGAATCCCTCCCGCCTGCACCATCCCTGTAGCCACGTGTTTAAATGCTCTCTCTCCCTATTCCTCATCTCACTATCACATGGCACGGGCAACAACCCAGAGATAACAACTCTGTTTGTTCTAGTTTTGAGCTTCCATCCTAGCTCCCTGAAAGCCTGCCTGACATCCTTGTCCCCTTTCCTACCTATGTCGTTAGTGCCAATGTGGACCACGACTTGGGGCTGCTCCCCCTCCCCCTAAGGACCCGGAAAACACGATCCGAGACATCACGTACCCTTGCACCTGGGAGGCAACATACCAAACGTGAGTCTCTCTCGCTCCCACAAAATCTCCTATCTGTGCCCCTGACTATAGAGTCCCCAATTACTAATGCTCTGCTCCTCTCCCCCCTTCCCTTCTGAGCAACAGGGACAGACTCCGTGCCAGAGGCCCGTACCCCATGGCTTACCCCTGGTAAGTCCCCCCCCCCCCCCCCCCCCCCACAAGTATCCAAAGCGGTATACTTGTTTCTCAGGGGAACGACCGCAGGGGATCCCTGCACTGACTGCTTTTTCCCAGTCCCTCTTACAGTTACCCACCTATCTCCAATCTTTGGTGTAACTAATTCCCTGAAGCTGCTATCTATGACCCCTTCTGCCTCCCGAATGATCCGAAGTTCTTCCAACTCCAGCTCCAGTTCCCTAACTCGGTCTTGGAGGAGCTGGAGATGGCAGCACTTCCTGCAGGTAAAATCAGCAGGGACACTAACGGCATCCCTCACCTCAAACATCCTGCAGGAGGAACATTGCACTCCCTTCCCTGCCATCCCTCTAACTTTCTACCAAGATCTGGCTAACAACTAAATTAATTTTTTTATAAAAAATAATAATAATATAATAAAATATGGTACTTACCTCAGACCAATGGGTTTTATGATTAGGTTAGAGGAGGAGGGCGGGTGGGAGACACTACACGTGTAGTGTCTCGGGTTTCCTCTCCACCAGAATTTATTGGTGAGGGTCTTCCCAGACATCCGCGGGTCGACGAAAGGACAGACTTACCTCCCAGCAGCCACTTCCGCACTGCTCCCGTTGAAACTGACTAACCAGCCAGCTCCACTCCCACCGAAATCGACTGGTCTGCCCCTGCAAAGACAATTGCTTTTAAAGGACAGACTTACCTCCCAGCAACCACTTCCGCACTGCTCCCGTTGAAACTGACTAACCAGCCAGCTCCACTCCCACCGAAATCGACTGGCCTGCCCCTGCAAAGACAAGTGCTTTTAAAGGACAGACTTACCCCCCAGCAACCACTTCCGCACTGCTCCCGCTGAAACTGACTCACCAGCTGTTCTCCCGCCGAAATCGACTAGTGAAAAACCTGCCCGCCCCACCCCTTCTTTAACCTAACCTGGTCCTGCACACACAGGCGTGTCTCCTGCAAAAAGCCAACCCCGCTTTCAAGCTCGTGAGGTGCGCGAACACCCGCGACCTTTTAACCGGCCCATTCAGTCCCCGGATGTTCCACGTTACCAACCTTACCGGACGCTTGCGCCTCCAATCCCCTCTACCGTCCGTCATCTTCCCCACTTAACTCCTGCCCTTTAATTCCACTCTGTACCTAGCCCATCCCAGATGGCCCCTTTCTTCGACCTTGACCATGCCACCTCTCACCCCCCCCCCCCCCCCCCCCCGCTTTTCCCCTTTCCCCCCTCCCCCCGGCCACCCCTCTTGCCCTTCTCCCCCACCACCTCACTTCCGTTCACCAGCATAACCGGCTAACACGGCTGCCCTTCCCCAAAGGCACATCCTAATGACCCCCCACCTCCCTCTGCATCCCACTCCTTTTGAGAGTCACTGAAGGCAGTGGTCCGGGGAGAAATTATCTCATTTACGGTTCGTGCGAATAAGGAAAGGACGGAACATGGCCGTCTAGTGAGCGAGATAGTGGAGGTGGACAGGGAATAGTCGAGGGTGCCCACCGTGGAGGGATTGGTGAGGAGGAAAAGGTTGCAGGGGCAATTTTACAGGCTGACAACGGGGAGGGCAACTGCGTAGGGCAAGAGGGGTGCAGTACGAGTATGGGGAGAAGGCGAGCCGCACGCTGGCGCACCAGCTGCGGAGGCAGGCTGCGTCCAGGGAAATATTGAAGATCCGGACTGGGGCTGGGGATGTGGTGTCAGAGCCAGGGAAGATAAATGAAGCATTTAGAGAGTATTACCAGGAACTTTATGAGGCAGACCCAGGAGGAGAGGAGGGGGACATGGGGTGGTTTCTGGACGAGCTGGAATTTCCCCAGGTGGAGGAAGCAAAGAGGCAGGTGTTGGAGGAGCCCCTGGGGCTGAGGGAGGTGCTGGATAGTATCAGGGGTATGAAGTCGGGAAGGCCCCTGGGCCGGATGGGTACCCGGCAGAATTTTATAAGGAATTTGCGGCGGACATGGCACCACATCTGTTGGGGCGTTTAATGAAGCGCTGGAGAAGGGGGAGTTACCGGAGACGATGAAGCAGGCAGTAACCACACTAATCCCCAAAAAAGGGAAGGATCCGGTGGAATGTGGGTCGTATAGACCCAATCACTATTGAACACGGATGTGAAAGTTTTGGCGAAGTTGTTGGCGGGGAGGATGGAGGATTGTGTCCCGGGGGTGGTGGCAGAAGATCAAACAGGCTTCGTGAAGGGCAGGCAGCTCGCGGGTAACATAAGACGGCTGTTGAATGTGGTGATGAATCCGTCGAGGGCTCTGGTACCGGAGGTGGAGGTGTCCATGGACGCGGAGAAAGCATTTGATCGGGTGGAGTGGTGGGACTTATTTGAAGTTTTGGCCAGTTTGGGTTTGGGCCGAGATTTGTGGCATGGGTGCGGTTGCTGTATGTAGCACTATGGGTGATGGTGAGGACAAATGATAAGAGCTCACGAAGCTTTGACTTACACTGGGGTACGAGGCAGGGGTGCCCGCTGTCGCCGCTGGCCATAGAGCCATTGGCGATGGCTCTCGGGGTCAGGATTCTCCGCTTCACACCCACAGGTGCCCTGGCGGCGTGGGCGTGACCACAATGGGAAACCCCATTGGCCGGCTGCGGTGACGGAGAATCCCTCTGCCGGCGGGGGGTTGCACAGGGGTAATGATAACGAGCAAGCTGGCTGGCACCAGGTTGTGTTGGGGTGGGCGCAGTGTGCCATCGACCGGTGGCATGCTTGTTGGCATTCATGTGGGCAGGGCCCACGGATGGTGGGCATTTGTGGGTCCTTTGTGCGGCACAGCGGTTGTGCTGACTTGTCTAGGGGCAGGATGGATGGAGGCAGTGGGCAGCCAGTGGGGTGGGCAGTGGGCAGCCGGTGGGGTGGGCAGCCGGTGGAGTGGGCAGTGGGGTGGGCAGTCGGTGGGGTGGGCAGTGGGGTGGGCAGTCGGTGGGGTGGGCAGTGGGGTGGGCAGTCGGTGGGGTGGGCAGTGGGGTGGGCATTGGGGTGGGCAGTCGGTGGAGTGGGCAGTGGGGTGGGCAGTGGGGTGGGCAGTGGGGTGGGGTGGGCAGTGGGGTGGGCAGTCGGTGGGGTGGGCAGTCGGTGGGGTGGGCAGTGGGGTGGGCAGTCGGTGGGGTGGGCAGTGGGGTGGGCAGTGGGGTGGGCAGTCGGTGGGCAGCCGGTGGGGTGGGCAGTCGGTGGGGTGGGCAGTCGGTGGGGTGGGCAGTCGGTGGGGTGGGCAGTCGGTGGGGTGGGCAGTGGGGTGGGCAGTGGGGTGGGCAGTGGGGTGGGCAGTGGGGTGGGCAGTGGGGCGGGCAGTGGGGTGGGCGGTGGGGTGGGCAGCCGGTGGGGTGGGCAGTGGGGTGGGCAGTGGGGTGGGCAGTCGGTGGGGTGGGCAGTGGGGTGGGCAGTGGGGTGGGCAGTGGGGTGGGCAGTGGGGTGGGCAGTGGGGTGGGCAGCCGGTGGGGTGGGCAGCCAGATGGTGCCTTGCAGGCCGCGGCTATGGTCTGGATACCTGGACCTAGGGTGGCACCCGTAACCCACAGCCCATGCCCTCGTTGTTCCCCGCTACTCCCCCCGCCCTGGCAGATGCCCCTCCGCTAGCTGCACAACCGTCAGTCCACCGTTTGGGGGACATTACTTCCCTCCCCTCCCTCCCGCAGCATCCATGGCCCCTGTTTCCCAATTTTAAACACCACAAGTGAACTTCGCCATCATCACGTCCGCCTGGCAGAAGCAAAGCATCATGGGAGTCTGGAGACTACCTGGTGTGACCCGTTAATGAGATGCTAATACATGCGGACCGCATTCACGCCACTGTCGGGGCACTGGAGCACGGTGTTCTGTTGGCTGCCTGGGGCAGAGCTGATTTTCGGCTGACGCCGTATTCTCTGCCTAACCGCGCTTCGCGATTCTGCTACCGCTGGATGCTGAATCCCGCCTGATGTTTTAGATAAGCCCAGAGAGTCATAGAATTCACAGTGCAGAAGGAGGCCATTCGGCCCATCGAGCCTGCATCCGTCCTTGGAAAGGGCACCCTAGTTAAGCCCACGCCGCCACTATCCCCATAACCCAATAACCCCTCCTAACCTTTTATGGACACTTTATTATGGCAATTTATCACGGCCAATCCACCTAACCTGCACATCTTTGGACTGTGGGAGGAAGCCAGTTAATATAGGTACTGGTTACTGTAGGAACTGGTTAATGTAGGAACTGGTTACTGTAGGAACTGGTTACTGTAGGAACTGGTTAATGTAGGAACTGGTTACTGTAGGTACTGATTACTGTAGGTATTGGTTACTGTAGGTACTGGTTAATGTAGGTACTGGTTACTGTAGGTGCTGGTTAATGTAGATACTGGTTGCTGTAGGAACTGGTTAATGTAGGTACTGGTGAATGTAGGAACTGGTGACTGTAGGTACTGGTGACTGTAGGAACTGGTTACTGTAGGAACTGGTTACTGTAGGTACTGGTGACTGTAGGTACTGGTGACTAGGAACTGGTTACTGTAGGAACTAGTTAATGTAGGAACTGGTTAATGTAGGCACTGGTTACTGTAGGTACTGATTACTGTAGGTACTGATTACTGTAGGTACTGGTTACTGTAGGTGCTGGTTAATGTAGATACTGGTTGCTGTAGGAACTGGTTAATGTAGGTACTGGTGAATGTAGGAACTGGTGACTGTAGGTACTGGTGACTGTAGGTACTGGTGACTAGGAACAGGTTACTGTAGGAACTGGTTACTGTAGGAACTGGTTACTGTAGGTACTGATTACTGTAGGTACTGGTTAATGTAGATACTGGTTGCTGTAGGAACTGGTTAATGTAGGTACTGGTGACTAGGAACTGGTTAATGTAGGAACTGGTTACTGTAGGTACTGATTACTGTAGGTACTGGTTAATGTAGATACTGGTTGCTGTAGGAACTGGTGATTGTAGGAACTGGTTAATGTAGGAACTGGTTAATGTAGGTACTGATTACTGTAGGTACTGGTTACTGTAGGTGCTGGTTAATGTAGATACTGGTTGCTGTAGGAACTGGTGAATGTAGGAACTGGTGACTGTAGGTACTGGTGACTAGGAACTGGTTACTGTAGGAACTGATGACTAGGTACTGGTGACTGTAGGAACTGGTGACTAGGAACTGGTTACTGTAGGAACTGGTGACTAGGTACTGGTGACTGTGGGAACTGGTTACTGTAGGTACTGGTTAATGTAGATACTGGTGACTGTAGGTGCTGGTTACTGTCGGAACTGGTTAATGTAGGGACTGTTACTTCATTACCTGGTTACTGTAGGTGCTGGTTACTGTAGGTGCTGGTTACTGTAGGTGCTGGTTACTGTAGGTGCTGGTCAATGTAGGTACTGGTGAATGTAGGTAGTGGTTACAGTAGGAACTGGTGACTAGGTACTGGTTACTGTAGGTACTGGTTACTGTAGGTACTGGTTACTTATTATTTTTCTTGCCTGATTTTCTGACAATATGAATTGACAGGTTGAGGAAGGCGAACCCAATGTGATGTGGCTATCTGGATTGCACATCCCAGAATCCTACCTGACTGCTCTAGTTCAGGCGACCTGCCGTAAGAATGGCTGGCCCCTCGATCGATCCACACTTTATACACAAGTGACCAAATACCAGACGGCTGACGATGTGATGGAGCGACCTGGTCAGGGTGAGGAAATGGCTTTGTTATCTGAGGTTTAGTTTAAGAAAAGGGAATGATGTGTATGTATTGAAGAGAGTGCCTGCAGATGATTAAACATTTCACACAATGGTTGGGACTTTGATCATTTACAATGAGCTAATTTGAAGATTTATTTATGAGAATTCACAGCTCTGGTGACAATGTGGCATCGCAGCCAATCCAGACCAGAAAGGTCAAATATGCATTTATAAAAGACATGTTCCTGAATTCTTAGTTCAATTTTGAATGGGAACTGTGGCCTAAACTGTTGCCTGTTTTTAAGGGCGGTAAACGGTTCCCTCAACATCAGGGAGAGTTTATCACAGGGACAAAGTTCATGGACCAAGTTTTATCTGTAAACAGACCCAACTTTTCAAACTGAGCCAAGTAGCTGAACTTCTTTAATCCAGGAAACATTCTCCGAGTTCTCCTTTGAACCGTTCCCAAACCCATTGTATCACCCCCAAGGTGAGGGGAGCAAAACTGTTCCAGTTAGAGTTTAACCAATTGTTTAATCGTGGAATTGTGTCCTTCGCTTGTACTGAATGGTACGATTCACACCAACCGATGAGACAGTATGAATATCGAGGTTTCATATCATTTACTGTCTCGTCCAGTATTTGGAACAGATTTTAATATCTTCTGCAAATTTATTAACCATATTCCTAATTTTATTGTTGAGTTAATGAAACCAGTGGACATTAACAGGTTTAGGATGAGGATGACCCACAATTATTATCTGCACTCCTGCAGTGAAGTTGTCTAGATTTTCTGGGGTTTGTTAATTCCTCTCGATGCTGCTTTTGCAGGCTGTTTTATTACTGGTTTATATATGGAAGGTGCAACCTGGGATATTGAAGAAAGTTGCCTGATTAGAAGCAAACCAAAGGAGCTGGTGACAGAACTTCCTGTTCTCAAGGTGATCCCTATCGAAGCTCATCGGCTTAAACTGCAGGTACGTAACAGCTGACTGAACATGTGGAACAGGATCTGATCAGCACCCAAACACAAGCAAGAGACTGTTCATAGGTATAGTCTCAGGCACACAGTCATCACAACTGGGCGGCAGGGTAGCACAGTGGTTAGCACTGCTGCTTCACAGCTCCAGGGTCCCAGGTTCGATTCCCGGCTTGGGTCACTGTCTGTGCGGAGTCTGCACGTTCTCCCCGTGTCTGCGTGGGTTTCCTCCGGGTGCTCCGGTTTCCTCCCACAGATGTGCAGGTTAGGTGGGGTTAAGGAAATGGGGAGTGAGTCTAGGAAGAGTGCTCTTTCAGATGGGCCGAATGGCCTCCCTCTGCACTGTCTAACTCTACCTTCAATGGGGACTATCCTGGATTGGGAACACTCCCTCAAGGCAGACATTTCACACACACACACTGATTCTGAGTCTGAGAAAGTGAAGCATGTCTCCCCCAAGGGAAGCATTAATTAAGAGATGTTATCTGTACCCAGACAGCTTGTTAAATAACATGTTGGCCAAGTTCTAACTACCCGGATTCTCTTCAAAAGTTGTATCTTCCGACTTTCACAAAACACAAGATGGTGGGTTCTCACACAGCTTGTCGAAGACTCAGAGGCGCTATATGTTACCAACTTATTTACAAGTTTATTGCAGAACTATTTTACACACAATACACATTAAAGTGGAGAAGTGCAACCACACCCATCTTCCTTTGTGCCGGGTATGACTCTAACCAGCTGAGAGCTTTCCCCCTGATTCCCATTGGCTCCAGTTTAGAACATAGAACATAGAAAATACAGCACAGAACAGGCCCTTCGGCCCACGATGTTGTGCCGAACCTTTGTCCTAGATTAATCATAGATTATCATTGAATTTACAGTGCAGAAGGAGGCCATTCGGCCCCCCGAGTCTGCACCGGCTCTTGGAAAGAGCACCCTACCCAAACTCAACACCTTCACCCAACACCAAGGGCAATTTGGACATTAAGGGCAATTTATCATTGGCCAATTCACCTAACCCGCACATCTTTGGATTGTGGGAGGAAACCGGAGCACCCGGAGGAAACCCACGCAGACACGGGGAGGACGTGCAGACTCCGCACAGTCAGTGACCCAAGCCGGAATCGAACCTGGGACCCTGGAGCTGTGAAGCAATTGTGCTATCCACAATGCTACCGTGCTGCCCTTGAGAACAAATAAATCTACACTATATCATTTAACCGTAATCCATGTACCTATCCAATAGCTGCTTGAAGGTCCCTAATGTTTCCGACTCAACTACTTCCACAGGCAGTGCATTCCATGCCCCCACTACTCTCTGGGTAAAGAACCTACCTCTGATATCCCTCCTATATCTTCCACCTTTCACCTTAAATTTATGTCCCCTTGTAATGGTTTGTTCCACCCAGGGAAAAAGTCTCTGACTGTCTACTCTATCTATTCCCCTGATCATCTTATAAACCTCTATCAAGTCGCCCCTCATCCTTCTCCGTTCTAATGAGAAAAGGCCTAGCACCCTCAACCTTTCCTCGTAAGACCTACTCTCCATTCCAGGCAACATCCTGGTAAATCTTCTTTGCACCTTTTCCAAAGCTTCCACATCCTTCCTAAAATGAGGCGACCAGAACTGTACACAGTACTCCAAATGTGGCCTTACCAAAGTTTTGTACAGCTGCATCATCACCTCACGGCTCTTAAATTCAATCCCTCTGTTAATGAACGCGAGCACACCATAGGCCTTCTTCACAGCTCTATCCACTTGAGTGGCAACTTTCAAAGATGTATGAACATAGACCCCAAGATCTCTCTGCTCCTCCACATTGCCAAGAACTCTACCGTTAACCCTGTATTCCGCATTCATATTTGTCCTTCCAAAATGGACAACCTCACACTTTTCAGGGTTAAACTCCATCTGCCACTTCTCAGCCCAGCTCTGCATCCTATCTATGTCTCTTTGCAGCCGACAACAGCCCTCCTTACTATCCACAACTCCACCAATCTTCGTATCGTCTGCAAATTTACTGACCCACCCTTCAACTCCCTCATCCAAGTCATTAATGAAAATCACAAACAGCAGAGGACCAAGAACTGATCCCTGCGGTACGCCACTGGTAACTGGGATCCAGGCTGAATATTTGCCATCCACCACCACTCTCTGACTTCTATCGGTTAGCCAGTTCGTTATCCAACTGGCCAAATTTCCCACTATCCCATGCCTCCTTACTTTCTGCATAAGCCTACCATGGGGAACTTTATCAAATGCCTTACTAAAATCCATGTACACTACATCCACTGCTTAGCTCGGGCTCCGTGATGCCACACTCGGTCAAATGCTGCCTTGATGTCGAGGGCAGTCACTCTCGCCTCACCCCTGGCATTACAGTGCAGAAAGAGGCCATTCGACCTGTCGAAATCAGCACCGGCCCTTGGAAAGCGCGCCCAACACCTTCACCCTATCCCTGTAACCCAGTGACCCCATCTAACGTTTTGGACACTAAAGGTAATTTAGCCAATCCACCTAACCTGCACATCACTAGAAACCGGAGCACTCGGAGGAAACCCACACAGACATGGGAGAAAGTGCAAATTCCGCACCGACAATCCAATCCTGCTGCTGACGGCCCACAGCACCTCATGGATGCCCAGTTTTGATTGGCTCGATCTGTTCGAAGTCGACCACATTTAGCATGGTGGTAGCGCCACATAACACAATGGAGGGCATCCTCAACGTGAAGATGGGACTTTGTCTCCACAAGGACTGTGCGGTGGTCACTGCTACCGATACTGTCAGGGACAGATACATCTGCAGCAGGCAGGTTGGTGAAGATGAGGTCAACATCGAGGGCTGAAGGGCCTGTACTGCGCTGGAATGTTCTATGTTCAACCATCTTAGATTCACTTCAGGTTCCTTTGTAAGTGAATAAGGCAATTAAAAGCTATAATGTCGGGGGGGGGGGGGGGGTGATCCAGGGAGTGAGGGGGGGGGGGTGAGGGTGGATGATCCCGGGGGGCGGGGTGTGAGGGTGGATGATCCCGGGTTGGGGGGGGGAGAGGTGGATGATCCCGGGAGTGGGTGGGGGGGGTGGATGATCCCGCCGGGAGGGGGGGGGTGGATGATCCCGCCAGGGGGGTGGGGGATCAGGGTGGAGGGGGGGGGGGGGGCAGGGTGGACGATCCCGGGAGTGGGATCAGGGTGGATGATCCCGGGGGGGAGGGTCTGTCCCTGAGTGTTGACATCAGTCCATCTGCTTGGGAACTGCTCAGTTCTAAAACGAGCAACATCTTGCATTTCTGCATCCTGTATCCCCCCATTTCATTTAAAACATCCCAAGTTCCTTCACAGAAACAGTCTGACATCAAACCAAAGAAAGGAATACAAGGACAGGCTGCTGAAAGTAGGGTTTAAAGACTGTGCTAAAGAACGGGAGAGATGTCGAGTGCAGAGGTTTCTGGTGATAGTCTGGACCTGTTGAGCATTTCCATCTCTGCTCCTTCAAACCTTTGTTTGAAGGTCTTTTAGACCAGCTGTCCAGCTGTTCACCACAACTTAATTTTAAAGCTTCTTTAGGAATGTTAACAATTTCTAAAAGTGACTAAACTCCTTGTTGTAATTGTTTTCACGCAGAATACTTTACAAACTCCGGTGTACACGACATCGATGAGGCGAAATGCGATGGGAGTTGGCCTGGTTTTTGAGGCTGATCTTTTCACCACCAGACATGCTTCACACTGGGTGCTTCAGGGAGTCTGCCTGACACTGAACTCCGATTGAAGACCCTGCTTCAAGCAGCACTTCCCAGGCTTCCTGTCCAGTAACCGGGGCACTCAGTACTTCTTTCAAATCAATCTTGATTCTCTTAATTCCTGAGTGATAATTTTGTAAAATTCTAATACAATGAGAGGGTTTCAGGGTATAATTTACTAATGTAATAATATTTACAATAATCTGAATAGTAATCAACCTGTCAACAAATGCAAGAATGAAACTGGTAAATGTAATAAAACCCCTGAATCTGCTGATCAATTTCAGTCATTGTTGTACCCGCCTCATGTTCAGTTTATGCCCTGTGGTTTGTATTTTTATACCAAATAAATCCTATTTTGTTCCATAAATATAAACAAAACAAACAGCTGTGTTGTCCTTTGCACTGTCCTCACATCACAGAATCCCGACAGTGCAGGAGGCCATTCAGCCCATCGAGTCTGCACTGACTGTCCGAAAGAGCGTCTTACCCAGGTCCACCCTCTCACCCGGGATCTACAGCATTGGATAAGGAGAAGAAGGGCGGCTTTTGGCAGAAATTGAGGGCTTTAAACAGAAATGAAATTAGGAGAGCACAATGTGACATGAAAGGCTACTGGCAGGTAAAATAAAGGAAAATCCTAAGTTGTTTTTATAGAATCATAGAATTTACAGTGCAGAAGGAGGCCATTCGGCCCATCGAGTCTGCACCGGCTCTTCGAAAGAGCCCCCTACACAAACTCTCACCTCCACCCTATCTCCGTAGCCCAGTAATCCCATCTAACCTTTTTGGTCACTAAGGGCAATTTATCATGGCCAATCCACCTAACCTGCACATCTTTGGACTGTGGGAGGAAACCGGAGCACCCGGAGGAAGCCCACGCAGACACGGGGAGGACGTGCAGACTCCGCACAGACAGTGACCCAAGCCGGAATCGAACCTGGGACCCTGGAGCTGTGAGGCCAAGTGCTAACCACTGTGCTAGTTTAGCTGGTTTAGCCTGGGACTCTAGTTTGATGAGATATTGTCTTTTTGCATCCCTGATGGCTTTCCCTACATCGTACCTGGATTTCTTATATAGGTCAGGGTGGTCATAGAACATTACAGCGCAGTACAGGCCCTTCGGCCCTCAATGTTGCGCCGACCTGTGAAACCACTCTAAAGCCCATCTACACTATTCCCTTATCGTCCATATGTCTATCCAATGACCATTTGAATGCCCTTAGTGTTGGCGAGTCCACTACTGTTGCAGGCAGGGTATTCCACGCCCTTACTACTCTCTGAGTAAAAAACCTACCTCGGACATCTGTCCTATATCTATCTCCCCTCCCCGAACAGGCGCTGGACTGTGGCGACTAGGAGTTTTTCACAGTAACTTCATTGAAGCCTACTTGTGACAATAAGCGATTTTCATTTCATTTCATTTCAATTTAAAGCTATGTCCCCTCAAGCTAGACATCACCATCTGAGGAAAAAGGCTCTCACAGTCCACCCTATTCAATCCTCTGATCATCTTGTATGCCTCAATTAAGTCACCTCTTAACCTTCTTCTCTCTAACGAAAACAGCCTCAAGTCCCTCAGCCTTTCCTCATAAGATCTTCCCTCCATACCAGGCAACATTCTGGTAAATCTCCTCTGCACCCTTTCCAATGCTTCCACATCCTTCCTATAATGCGGCGACCAGAATTGCACGCAATACTCCAAATGCGGCCGCACCAAAGTTTTGTACAGCTGCAACATGACCTCATGGCTCCGAAACTCAATCCCTCTACCAATAAAAGCTAACACACCGTACGCCTTCTTAACAACCCTCTCAACCTGGGTGGCAACTTTCAGGGATCTATGTACATGGACACCGAAATCTCTCTGCTCATCCACACTGCCAAGAATCTTACCATTAGCCCAGTACTCTGTCTTCCCATTATTCCTTCCAAAATGAATCACCTCACGCTTTTCTGCATTAAACTCCATTAACCACCTCTCAGCCCAGCGCTGCAGCTTATCTATGTCCCTCTGTAACTTGTAACATCCTTCCGCACTGTCCACATCTCCGACTTTAGTGTCATCTGCAAATTTACTCACCCATCCTTCTACGCCCTCCTCCAGGTCATTTATAAAAATGACAAACAGCAGTGGCCCCAAAACAGATCCTTGTGGTACACCACTAGTAACTGGACTCCAGTCTGAACATTTCCCATCAATCACCACCCTTTGTCTTCTTCCAGCTAGCCAATTTCTGATCCAAACTGCTAAATCTCCCTGAATCCCATGCCTCCGTATTTTCTGCAGTAGCCTACCATGGGGAACCTTATCAAATGCTTTACTGAAATCCATATACACCACATCAACTGCTTTACCCTCATCCACCTGTTTGGTCACCTTCTCAAAGAACTCAATAAGGTTTGTGAGGCACGACCTACCCTTCACAAAACTGTGTTGACTATCTCTAATCACATTATTCTTTTCCAGATGATTATACATCCTATCTCTTATAAACCTTTCCAAGATTTTGCCCACAACAGAAGTAAGGCTCACTGGTCTATAGTTACCGGGTGGGTTGTCTCTACTCCCCTTCTTGGACAAGGGGACAACATTTGCTATCCTCCAGTCTTCTGGCACTATTCCTGTAGACAAAGATGACTTAAAGATCAAAGCCAAAGGCTCAGCAATCTCCTCCCTAGCTTCCCAGAGAATCCTGGGATAAATCCCATCCGGCCCAGGAGACTTATCTATTTCCCCACTTTCCAGAATTCCCAACACCTCCTCCTCCTGGTCAGACTTGAACGCCTCCGTCCGGAACTTCAGCAGGGAGTGAACCCTTTGGTTGAGCCAGGGTTTCCGACTGGGGAACACCCGTATTGTCTTCTTTGGTACACAGTGAGTTGGTCTTCACCAGTGAGAAGGACAGTGTGGGTATAGAAATCAGAGAAGGGCTGCGATAAAATTAAAGAGATTAACATAGAGAGATTTAGTGGTGTGGCAGGCTTAAAAGTAGACAAATCTCCCAGGATGCTGAGTGAGGCAAGGGAGGAAATAGCAGGGGCGCTGGCAATAATTTTCAATTCCTCTCTGGCCACAGGAGAGGTGCCCGGGGGCTGGAGGATAGTCAATGTGGCACCATTATTCTAGAAGGGAGGAAGGGATAACCAGGAACTACAGGCCAGGCTGTCTAACCTCAGTGGTGGGGAAACTATTGGAAGCAATTCTGACAGAGAGAATTAATTTGCATTTGGAGAGGTGGGGATTAATCAGGAACAGCGTGGTTTGGTTAAGGGGAGGTCATGTCTGACCAACTTGATTGAATGTTTCGAACAGGTGACCAGGAGTGTAGATGAGGGAAATGTATTTGGCGTGGTCTACTTAGACTTCAGCAAGGCTTTTGATAAGGTTCCCCATGGGAGACTGACAGCAAAGGTAATATCCAAGGAAATTTGCTAAATCGGATCCAGTATTGGCTGAGTGGCAGGAAGCAGAGGGTGATGGACGAGGGGGGGTTTTCTGACTGGAAGCCTGTGTCCAGTGGGTCCCACAGGGATCAGTGTTGGAGCCCTTGCTGTTTGTGGTGTATATAAATGATTTAGACATAAATGTAGGACGGTTGATCAGTAAGTTTGCAGATGATATGAAAATTTGTGGGGTGGTAAATAGTGAAATGTAGAGCCTTAGATTACAATAGGATATAAGACATAGGAGCAGAATTAGGCCATTCAGACCATCAAGTCCGCTCCACCATTCAATCATGGCTGATTCTCCTGCCCTCTCCCTCTAACCCGATCCCCTTGTTAATCAATATCGACGGGCTGGACAGATGGGCTGATCAGTGGCAAATGGAGTTCAATCCAGAGAAGTGTGAGGTGATGCACTTCGGCAGGACAAACGAGGCGCGGGAATACAGGCAGGACCCTGGGAAGCACTAAGGATCAGAGGGAGCTTGGTGCATGTATACCGGTCCCTTAAGGTAGCAGTGCAGATGGATACAGTGGTTAAGAAGGCATATGGTATACTTGCCTTTATTAGCCGAGGCAGAGTTTAAGAGCAGGGAGGTTATGCTGGGACTGTATAAACGTTGGTTAGGCCACAGCTCGAGTATTGTGCGCAGTTCTGGAATCCACATTATAGGAGGGATGTGATAGCCACTGGAAAGGGTGCAGAGGAGATTTACCCGGATGCTGCCTGGGCTGGAGAGTATTGGCGACAAAGGGAGTTTGGATAGACTGGGATTGTTTTCCTTGGAGCAGAGGAGGCTGAGTGGGGACATGATTGAGATGTATAAAATCATGACGGGCACAGATAGAGTAGACAGGAAGAAACCTTTCCCCTTGGTGGAGGGATCAATAACCGGGGGGCAGAGATTTACGGTAAGGGACAGGAGGGTTAGAGGGGATGCGAGGAAAAACCTTTGCACCCAGAGGGGGGTGGGAACTCACTGCCTGAAAGGTGGAGGCAGAGCCCCTCCTAACATTTCAGAAGTATTTAGATGGGAAGTTGCAATGACAAGGCCATGGGCCAAGGGCTGGAAACTGGGATTCGAATAGTCAGATGATTGTTTTTCACTGGTGCAGATGTGATGGAGACCTCTATGATGCTATGGCGATTTGCGACTCCTCAGATAATGAAGCAGCTGGGATCAAGTGGATCCCTTGAAGAGTATAGGGCTTGTTGGAGTTGAGTTGAGAGAGAAATCAGGAGGGCAAAAAGGGGACATGAGATTGTTTCAGCAGATACGGCAAAGGAGAATCCAAAGAGCTTTTACAGACACATAACAGGTAAAAGGGTGACTAGGGAGAGGGAGGGGCCTCTTAAGGATAAACAAGGTCATCTGTGTGCAGATCCACAAGGGATGGGAGAGGTCCTAAATGAATATTTCTCGTCAGTATTTACTGTTGAGAAAGACACGGATGTTAGGGAAATTGGGGAAATAAAAAGTGATGTCTTGAGGAGTGTCCATATTCCAGAGAAGGAGGTGCCGGAGGTATTAAAGCGCGTCAAGGTAGATAAATCCCCGGGGCCTGATGAAATGTATCCCAGGACATTGTGGGAGGCTAGGGAGGAACTTGCTGGCCCCCGAGCTGAGATATTTGAATCATCGACAGCCACAGGAGAAGGGCCTGTGCCTTTGTTTAAGAAGGGCTGTGGGGATAAGCCTGGGAACTCCAGACCAGTTAGCCTTACTTCTGTAGTGGGTAAGTTGTTGGAAGGTATTCTGAGGGACAGGATCTACAGGCATTTAGACAGGCAAGGGCTAATTAGGGACAGTCAGCATGGCTTTGTAAGGGGAAAGTCATGTCTCACCAATTTGGTTGAGTTTTTTGAAGGGGTAACCAAGGTAGATGAGGGCAGTGCGGTCGACGTTGTCCAAATGGACTTTAGCAAGGCCTTTGAGAAGGTACCACATGGTAGTTTGTTCCAAAAGGTTAAATCTCAATGAATCGAGGGTGAGGTAGTCAATTGGATACAAAATGGGCTTGGCGACCGAAGACAAAGGGAGGTTGTGGAGGGTTGTTTTTCAAACTGGAGGCCTGTGACCAGCGGTGTGCCTCAGGGATCGGGGCTGGGTCCACTGTTATTTGTGATTTATATTAATGATTTGGATGAGAATGTAGGAGGCATGGTTAGTAAGTTTGCAGATGACACCAAGATTGGTGGCATAGTGGTTAGTGAAGAAGGTCATATAAGATTGCAACAGGATCTTGACCAATTAGGCCAGTGGGCCGATGAATGGCAGATAGAGTTTAATTTGGATAAATGTGAGGTGATGCATTTTGGTCGATCAAATCAGGGCAGGATCTACTCAGTTAATGGTTGGGAGTTGGGGATAGTTACAGAACAAAGAGATCTAGGGTACAGGTTCATAGCTCCTTGAAGGTGGAGTCGCAGGTGGACAGGGTGGTGAAGAAGGCATTCAGCATGCTAGGTTTTATTGGTCAGAACATTGAATACAGGAGTTGGGACGTCTTGTTGAAGTTGTACAAGACATTAGTAAGACCCCACATGGAATACTGTGTGCAGTTCTGGTCACCCTATTATAGGAAGGATATTGTTAAACTAGAAAGAGTTCAGAAGAGATTTTCGAGGATGCTACCAGGACTCGATGGTCTGAGTTATAAGGAGAGGCTCGATAGTTGGGACTTTTTTCCCTGGAGCGTTGGAGGCTTAGGGGTGAACTTATAGAGGTTTATAAAATAATGAGGGACATAGATAAGGTAGATACTCTTTTCCCAAAGGTAGAGGAGTCTAGAACTAGAGGGCATAGGTTTAAGGTGAGAGGGGAGAGATACAAAAGAGACCAGAGGGGAAATATCTTCACACAGAGGGTGGAGAGTGTCTGGAACGAGCTGCCAGAGGCAGTGGTAGAGGGAGTGGTCCTTTAAAAAAGTTAGTTACATGGGCAGGGCAGGGCGGGTATAGAGGGATATGGGCCCAATGCAGGCAACTGGGACCAGCTTAGTGATAGAAACTGCGCGGCATGGACAAGCCGGGCCGAAGGGCCTGTTTCCATGCTGTAAACATCTATAACTCTATACTCCCAGAATGCCTAGATCCACTGTAATTCGCATACCACTACAACCGGTCCACAGCAGATGCTATCTCCTATACTCATCCCTGGAGCATCTCGACCAGGATTCCTATATCAGACTCCTATTTATTGACTGCAGCTCTGCCTTCAACACCATAATCCCAGCCAAGCTCATATCAAAGCTCCAAAACCTAGGGCTGGGCTCCTCGCTCTGCAACTGGATCCTCGACTTTCTGACCCACAGACCACAATCAGTAAGAATAAACAACGACACCTCCTCCACAATAGTCCTCAATACCAGGGCCCCACAAGGCTGCGTACCTAGCCCCCTACTATACTCCCTGTACACACATGACTGCTTGGCAAAAATGTGGCTCCAATTCCATCTACAAGTTTGCTGACGACACGGCTGTCGTGGGTCGGATCTCGAACAACGACGATTCAGAATACAGGAGGGAGATAGAGACGCAGTGGAGTGGTGTAACACCAAAATCTATCCCTCAGTGTCAGCAAAACTAAAGAGCTGCTTATTAACTTCAGGAAGCAAAGTACTGTACACACCCCTGTCAGCATCAGCGGGGCTGAGGTGGAGATGGTTAGCAGTTTCAAATTCCATGGGGTGCACATCACCAACAATCTTTCCTGGTCCACCCATATCGACGCTACCACCAAGAAAGCACAACAGCGCCTATACTTCCTCAGGAAACTAAGGAAATTCGGCATGTCCACAATGACTCTTACCAATTTTACAGACGCACCATAGAAAGCATCCTATCGGGCTGCATCACAGCCTGGTATGGCAACTGCTCGAGCAAGAAACTTCAGAGAGTCGTGAACACCGCCCAGTCCATCACACGAACCTGCCTCCCATCCATTGACTCCATCTACACCTCCCGCTGCCTGGGGAAAGCGGGCAGCATAATCAAAGATCCCTCCCACCCAGCTTACTCGCTCTTCCAACTTCTTCCATCGGGCAGGAGATACAGAAGTCTGAGAACACGCACGAACAGATTCAAAAACAGCTTCTTCCCCACTGTCACCAGACTCCTAAACAACCCTCTTATGGACTCAACTGATCTCTTCACACATCTTCTCCACTGAGTAGTACTACACTCCTGTATGCTTCACCCGATGTCTATGTCTATGTATTTACATTGTGTATTTATGTTGTCCTATGTTTTTTCATGTATGGAACAATCTGTCTGGACTGTATGCAGAAAAATACTTTTCACTGTGCCTCGGTACACGTGACAATAAACAAATCCAATCAAACCCAATTGGGCTGTGAGACTGGAGGAGATTACAGAGTTGGGGAGGGGTGAGACGAGGATAAGAGTTTTCAAATGGAGGCGTTGCTGGAACAGGAGTGAAGGTAGATCTGCGAGCAGAGGGATATTGGATGAACAGGAACTGGCGGATGCTGAAGTTTACCTCAAAAGCAAAATACTGCAGATGCTAAAAATCTGAAATAAAAACAAAATGCTGGAAATATTCAACAAGCCTGACAGCGTCATAGTGACAGGGATTCCCTCGGGGGAAGAGGGTGCAATGCTGGTAATTCGCTGGATGAATCATCCGGAGATTCTAGCTAATGTTGAGGGACTGAGGTTCAAACGCCACCATGATGGAATTTAAATCCAATGATCACTCTGCCATTGTAAAGCTAGATCCAGCGATGCTGATCAGAAAACTATCATCGATTGTTGTTAAAAACTCATCTGATTCACGAATGTCCATATAGGGAGGGAAATCGGCCACGCTTCTCTGGCCTGCCTTCCACATGACTCCAGACACACAGCGATCTGGTTCATTCTAACTGGCCGGCCAGCTGCTCAGTTCAAAGGCAATGAAGGATGGGTAACAGACTCTGGCCCAGCTGTGGATGCCCACGGCCCGGGGGAGGAGGAAATGAAACATTGGGACCAAATGGGGGTCCTGAGTTTGGCCAGAGCCAGAGAGGAGGAGGCATTTCCCCAATCGCACAGTGTAGGAAGCCAGCTGAATCTGGCAGGAGGGCTTAATGTTGCTGCTCCGGAGCCTTGGCCCCATATTGGGGAAGTTGGCAACTGCTAAGGCAAACCTGAAACATCAGCCCTAATCGTGGCTTTATTTAAATCAGCTGCCTGATGCTCAGTGGGCAATCAGTCCACACCGGAGGGTTTCCTGATAGCAGGAATGTATTGTGGAGCTGTCCCAAGCCGGTTCCTCGCTTCCCAGTCCAAGAGCAGGAAAATTCAGCTGCACCTTTCAGATCGATAACCTTTCAATTAAACACTTGCTGCTTCACCCACTGAGCATTTCCAGTGTTGCGTTAGTGTATGATTACTCAAGGTCCCCGCTCTCTCCAGTAAGAATAAACAACACCACCTCCACAATAGTCCTCAATACCGGGGCCCGCAAGGCTGCATACTTAGCCCCCTACTCTACTCCCTGTACACACGACTGAGTGGCAAAACTTGGTTCCAACTCCATCTACAAGTTTGCTGACGATGCGACCATAGTGGGCCGGATCTCGAATAACGACGAGTCCGAATACAGGAGGGAGATAGAGAACCTAGTGGAGTGGTGCAGCGACAACAATCTCTCCCTCAATGCCAGCAAAACTAAAGAGCTGGTCATTGACTTCAGGAAGCAAAATACTGTACACACCCGTCAGCATCAACGGGGTCGAGGTGGAGATGGTTAGCAGTTTCAAATTCCTCGGGATGCACATCTCCAAAAATCTGTCCTGGTCCACCCACGTCGACTCTACCACCAAGAAAGCACAACAGCGCCTATACTTCCTCAGGAAACTAAGGAAATTCAGCATGTCCACATTACAAAGAACAAAGAAATGTACAGCACAGGAACAGGCCCTTCGGCCCTCCAAGCCCGTGCCGACCATACTGCCCGACTAAACTACAATCTTCTACACTTCCTGGGTCTGTATCCTTCTATTCCCATCCTATTCATATATTTGTCAAGATGCCCCTTAAATGTCCCTATCGTCCCTGCTTCCACTACCTCCTCCGGTAACCCGTACCAACTTTTACAGATGCACCATAGAAAGCATCCTATCGGGCTACATCACAGCCTGGTATGGCAACTGCTCGGCCCAGGACTGCAAGAAACTTCAGAGAGTCGTGAACACCGCCCAGTCCATCACACAAACCTGCCTCCCATCCATTGACTCCATCTACACCTCCCGCTGCCTGGGGAAAGCGGGCAGCATAATCAAAGATCCCTCCCACCCGGCTTACTCGCTCTTCCAACTTCTTCCATCGGGCAGGAGATACAGAAGTCTGAGAACACGCACGAACAGACTCAAAAACAGCTTCTTCCCCACTGTCACCAGACTCTCAAACAACCCTCTTATGGACTGACCTGATTAACACTACACCCTGTATGCTTCACCCGATGCCGGTGTTATGTAGTTACATTGTATATGTTGTGTTGCCCTATTATGTATTTTCTTTTATTCCCTTTTCTTCCCATGTACTTAATGATCTGTTGAGCTGCTCGCAGAAAAATATTTTTCACTGTCCCTCGGTACACGTGACAATAAACAAATCCAATCCAATCCTCCACTGCCATTTAAATCACACCACTTCAGATTGTTTTTCTCTTCATATCCTTCTAGTGGGCGTTACTTCACATTTTTATATCTTGATCGATAACTATCGAGGTTTCTGGAACCTTCCACACTGCCATGTTCCCCTCCCCCAGCTTGATGCACTCATCCAATTTCAGCACAGAAATTATAAACCCAGATTAGTTCAGTAAATACGAGCATCCTGAAACATGTCTGTGTCGTCACCAATGTGTGGGTCTGTATGAAATGTCAGCGCTTATATCATGTGTTTAAGGCTACAACTTGGCAATGACTTTCAGAAACCAGTGAATCAGATCATCAAATAGTCATTTAATTGGATTACAAAATCAAACTTTGTATAAATGCAGTTATGACCTGAAAAACCTGTATAGATTTCCTCTTATGGTCACGACACAAAGTACGTACAGGGAAACAATGATTTTCATGCTGCCTGCTGAGGCTTTGTCAGGAGATTCACAACCACACAATGTGACAGACAGACAGACAGTATATATATTAGCGGTACAGCTAACCCGACCTTCAACCATTAACATATTAGAGTAAACACTTTCATTTTTAGCTGCAAGTTGTGTGTTAGCATTGATTATATCAGGAGTAAACCTGCCGAGTGCAACAACAGGTGAATTGTGGCCGTACTTTTCTCAAACCACAAGTGCAATTAGATTGGTGGTGGAAGCAAGCAGCTGATTAAATATTTGGCCACCGTTTAACTTCTCACAACTTGACAAAAAAATGAAATTCAGAATGAGTCTGCGGGTTTGTTTTCCCATAAAGTGTCAGAGTTTGGCATCTGTATATTCTCTGTCATTAAAAACAAAATAAAAAATTGCTGCAAGTGAAGTTTTGTCTATATTTGTGCACAGAATATAAAAGCAACTAAGCCAAGGTAAAGCAGTCCTTTTACACAGTTCTGTCTGTTCCTGAGCGCTTCCTAACCACCTTCCCATCATTAACCTGGTCGACTGCAAGTGTTTCCACCTCGGGAGCACCCTGCGATGCGGCAATGTGTGGGATTCGGTGAGCCACACCAATGTGATGTGGTTTGTGCTGCTGCTCTCTGACTGGGCTCTGCAGCTCCACACAGCCACGCTCCGAATGAATGGGCGGAATTAATAAAGGTTTCTCCTTCATCAAGTGTGCTTCAGCAGATTCCCGAGCCTGGAGGAATGGTGTTGGGTCTGGCATAGCATCTAAAGGTTCAGACCGCAGCATTAACTTCCTTCCATCAGTTCCAAGTCTGTAAACCTCTGCAAATTCCGTATTTAACGGGGTTGAAAGACTCTTCTTCATTCTACGCCTTGGGGTTTCTGGCATCTTGTCTTTGGGTGGAAATGGTTTGTAATTGTTTGACGCCGAGCCTGTAGCAGATGAGGTGTCTGAAGCCCCAGTGATGGAGGACATCAGCTTTTTCTTGGTTGCGTGGAGCTGGGAGGTGAGGTACGCGATGGTGCTCGCTCTCTGTTCCAGCTCAGTGGACAACATGCTCAGTTTGTGACTCTTCACCTTTAGTTCCTCCAAGTATTTCTTCTCTCGCTCCTTCATAGTGTTCTCCAGCACCAGAATCATTGCATTTTTCTTCTCCAAATCTTTTATCAATTCATTATTTTCATCTTCTTTGGCTTTTAGTTGAGATTCAAGTTCTTCATATTTTTTCCTTAATTCCTCACTTCTTGACTCACCTAAAAACAAAACAGATTCCAGAGGAATTAAGTTGAAGACGGAGGGAGAACAGTTATTCAAATAATTGTCAGCATTCTGAACCAAAGGTCTCTCAAACAGCAATGGCACTGCAGCGAGTTTCCAGCACATTCTGTTTAAATCACATGACCGTTTGCAATATAAAATGTGACTTGCCGCGTGGGAGATACAAAACGTGACAGGTGTACGAGGACAGCACTACTGGGTCGATATCCAATCCTACTGACGGTTATTGCTACTTGGTGTCTCTTAGCTCTACCCACATTGTCAGAGCGAATATCCTTTCTCACTATTCTGTTAATTTCCTCTTTTTTTAATAAAATATATTTATTAAAGTTTTTTAACACAATTTTTCTCCCTTACAAACAATAACCCCCCCCCCCTCGTAACAAAAAAAATGAGAAATCGCGCAGAGCAAGATATATACATGGCAAAATGATATATTTACACAGCTTTGTACACTGGCCCTCACCCGTACGGGCCAGTTTCCCCAACCCTTCATGTTATCTCTTTCTCATCCACCCTCCCAGGCAGGCCCCCTTTCCCCCCCCTCCCAGGACGTCCCCACCAACCCCCCCCCACCCCCCCTCCAAGGTTGCTGCTGCTGCTGACCGACCATCCTCTAACGCTCCGCGAGATAGTCTAGGAACGGTTGCCACCGCCTGTAGAACCCCTGCGCAGACCCTCTCAAGGTGAACTTAATCCTCTCCAACTTTATGAACCCAGCCATGTCGTTAATCCAGGCCTCCACGCTGGGGGGCTTCGCCTCCTTCCACATTAGCAAGATCCTTCACCGGGCTACTAGGGACGCAAAGGCCAGAATGCCGGCCTCTTTCGCCTCCTGCACTCCCGGTTCGTCCACTACTCCAAATATTGCTAGCCCCCAGCTTGGCTTGACCCGGACTTTCACCACCTGAGATATTGCTCCCGCCACTCCTCTCCAGAACCCCTCCAGTGCCGGGCATGACCAAAACATAGGGAGCCCGGCGAACCATGTCCATGAGTACCTTCCACATCTGTCCTCTACCCCAAAGAACCTACTCAACCTCGCCCCCGTCAAGTGCGCTCTGTGGACCACCTTAAATTGTATCAGGCTGAGCCTGGCACACGAGGAGGAGGAATTAACCCTACCTAGGGCATCAGCCCACAGACCTTCCTCGATCTCCTCCCCCAGCTCCTCCTCCCATTTACCCTTCAACTCTTCTACCAGCGCTTCCCCCTCTTCTTTCAACTCCTGGTGTATTTCCGACACCTTGCCCTCCCCGACCCATACACCCGAGATCACTCTGTCTTGAACTTCTTGTGCCGGGAGCAACGGGAATTCCCTCACCTGTCGCCTCACAAAAGCCCTCACCTGCATATATCTAAAGGCATTTCCCGGGGGCAACTTGAACTTCTCCTCCAGTGCCCCTAGGCTCGCAAACGTCCCGTCGATGAACATGTCCCCCATTCTTCCAATCCCCGCCCGATGCCAGCTCTGGAACCCCCCGTCCACCTTCCCCGGGACAAACCGGTGGTTACCCCTGATCGGGGACCACACCAATGCTCCCATTGCACCCCGGTGCCGTCTCCACTGGCCCCAGATCCTTAGCGTTGCCGCCACCACCGGGCTCGTGGTATACTTTGTCGGCGAGAGCGGCAGCGGTACCGTCACCATCGCCCCCAGGCTCGTTCCTTTACAGGACGCCATCTCCATCCTCTTCCATGCCGCCCCCTCTCCCTCCATAACTCACTTGCGGATCATCGCCACATTTGCTGGCCAGTAGTAGCTCCCCAGGTTTGGCAGCGCCAACCCTCCTCGGTCCCTACTGCTTTCCAGGAACCCTCTCCTTACTCTCGGGGTCTTATTCGCCTACACAAACCCCATAATACTCCTGCCTACTCTCTTAAAAAAGGCCTTAGTGATCACAATGGGAAGGCACTGAAACACAAACAGAAACCTCGGAAGGACCACTATTTTGACCGACTGCACTCTACCCGCCAGCGAGAGCGGTAACATGTCCCATCTTTTTAAATCCTCCTCCATTTGCTCCACCAACCTCGTCAGATTCAGTTTATGGAAGGTCCCCAAACTCCTGGCTATCTGGATCCCCAGATACCGAAAGCTCCCCTCCGCCCTCCTCAGCGGTAGGTCCCCTATCCCTCTTTCTTGGTCCCCCACCTGTAATACAAAGAGCTCACTCTTCCCTACATTGAGCTTATAGCCCGAAAACTCCCCAAACTCCCTTAGAGTCTGCATGACCTCCACCATCCCCTCCATTGGATCCGCCACGTACAGCAACAGGTCATCCGTATATAATGACACCCGATGCTCTTCTCCCCCTCGGACCACCCCCCTCCATTTATTAGACTCCCTCAATGACATGGCCAATGGTTCGATCGCCAATGCGAACAACAGGGGGGACAGGAGGCACCCCTGCCTCGTCCCTTGGTTCAGTCGAAAGTACTCCGACCTCCGCCGGTTCGTCACTACACCCGCCATCGGGGCTCTGTAAAGGAGCTTAACCCAATTGATAAACCCTACCCTGAACCCAAACCTACGCAGCACCTCCCAGAGGTACTCCCACTCTACTCGGTCAAAGGCCTTCTCCGCGTCCATAGCTGCCACTATCTCCGCCTCTCCCTCCTCCGATGGCATCATTATCACGTTTAAGAGCCGCCGCACATTGGCGTTTAGTTGCCTACCCTTTACAAATCCCGTCTGGTCCTCGTGGATTACCCCTGGGACACAGTCCTCGATCCTCGTGGCCAGCACTTTTGCCAGCAACTTTGCATCCACATTGAGGAGCGAGATCGGCCTGTACGATCCACATTGCAGTGGGTCCTTGTCCCGCTTTAGGATCAAAGAAATTGTCGCTTCCGACATTGTCGGGGGCAGGGTCCCCTCCTCTCTTGCCTCATTAAAGGTCCTCACCAGTAGTGGGGCCAACAGGTCTACGTACTTCCTGTAGAACTCCACCGGGAATCCGTCCGCTCCCGGGGCCTTCCCCGCCTGCATGCTCCCCAAACCCTTGCTCAGCTCCTCCAACCCAATTGGTGCCCCCAAACCAGCCACCTCTTGCTCCTCCACCCTCGGGAATCTCAGGTGATCTAGGAATCGTCTCATCCCTTCTTCCCCTGCTGGGGGCTGGGATCTGTACAGCTCTTCATAAAAGGCCTTAAATACCTTGTTTATTTTCGTCGCACTCCGAACCGTGGCTCCCCTTCTATCTTTGACTCCCCCTATTTCCCTCGCTGCCATCCTCTTACGGAGCTGGTGTGCCAGCATCCGACTAGCCTTTTCCCCATACTCGTAGGTCGCCCCCTGCGCTTTCCTCCACTGTGCCTCCGCCTTCCCTGTGGTCAACAGGTCAAACTCCTTCTGGAGCCGTCGTCTTTCCCCAAGTAATCTTTCCTCCGGGGCCTCTGCGTATTTCCTGTCCACTCTCAAAATCTCCCCCACTAACCTCTCCCTTTCCATACCCTCTGTCTTTTCCCTATGAGCCCTAATGGAAATTAGCTCTCCCCTGATCACCGCCTTCAACGCCTCCCATACCACCCCCACCTGCACCTCCCCGTTGTCGTTGGCCTCCGAGTACCTTTCGATACACCCCCTCACCTTCCCACACACCACCTCGTCCGCCAGCAGTCCCACATCCAGCCGCCACAACGGGCGTTGGTCCCTCTCCTCTCCCAGCTCCAGTTCCACCCAGTGCGGGGCATGGTCCAAAACGGCTATAGCCGAATATTCCGTCCCCTCCACCCTCGGGATGAGCGCCCTACCCAGAACAAAGAAATCTATCCGGGAGTAGGCTTTGTGTACATGGGAGAAGAAAGAAAATTCCCTGGCCTGCAGCCTTGCAAACCGCCATGAGTCCACTCCCCCCATCTGATCCATAAACCCCCCAAGTACCTTGGCCGCCGCCGGCCTCTTTCCAGTCCTTGATCTGGAGCGGTCCAGTGCTGGATCCAACACTGTATTGAAGTCTCCTCCCATTATCAGGCCTCCTATCTCCAGGTCCGGAATGCGCCCCAACATGCGCTTCATGAATCCTGCATCATCCCAGTTCGGGGCGTATACGTTTACCAACACCACCCACGTCCCTTGCAGCCTACCGCTCACCATTACATATCGCCCTCCATTGTCCGCTACAATAGTCTTGGCCTCAAATGACACCCGCTTTCCCACCAATATTGCCACCCCTCTATTCTTCGCGTCCATTCCCGAGTGGAATACCTGTCCTACCCATCCCTTTCTTAGCCTGACCTGGTCCGCCACCTTCAGGTGTGTCTCTTGGAGCATGGCCACGTCCGCCTTCAGTCCCTTTAAGTGCGCGAACACTCGAGCCCTCTTCACCGGCCCATTCAGGCCCCTCACATTCCACGTTATCAGCCAGATTGGAGGGGCTATCACCCCCCCCCCCCCCCCCCCCCCCGTCGACTAGCCATCTCCTTTTCTGGGCCAGTCCCGTGTCCACGCCTCCCTCACCCTCCAGTCCCCCAGAGGGGGACCCCCGTCCCGACCACCTCTTCTGTGTCCCATTCCCTTTCGGCCAGTGCAGCAGCAACCCTTTTCCCCCCCCGCTAGACCCGTCTAGCTTTTTTGCTCCTCCCATGTCACTCCCGTAAGTTAGCTGACGCCTGCTGACCCCGGCTTCCCCCGCCGTCCCATTGACCTCCCCGCGTGGGAGTCTCCCAATCCATATGCATTCCTTTGTTCCCCTTCCCGCCTTTCTTCCCGCGCGCGGGAAAACACCCCGCGCTTTCCAAAGCCCGTTCCGCCCCCTCTGGCGCAGCTCCTGTCGCGGCCTTGTCTCTCTCCCCCAGCCCATGTAACATTTCCCGCACGTGATTGACCCCCTATATACAACAACCATCACACATCAAACCCCAAAACATCCCCCCTACCCTCACAAACCCTCAGTTAGAGTCCAACTTTTCGGCTTGTACATAGGTCCACGCCTCTTCAGGCGTTTCGAAGTAATAGTGTTGGCCCTTGTATGTGACCCACAGTCGCGCTGGCTGCAGCATTCCGAATTTCACTTCTTTCCGGTACAACGCCGCTTTGGCCCGGTTGAAACCCGCTCTCCGCTTTGCAACCTCCGTGCTCCAGTCCGGGTATATTCGGATCTCTGCATTGTCCCACTTTCTGCTCCGCTCCTTCTTGGCCCATCTCAGGACCCACTCTCTGTCCGTGAACCGGTGGAACCTCACCACCATCGCCCTTGGCGGCTCATTTGCCTGGGGTTTCTTCGCCAGCACCCGATGTGCCCCGTCCAATTCCAGCGGCCTCGAAGGGGCCTTCGTGCCCATCATCGCCTCGAGCATCGTGCTCGCATATGCCCCGGCATCAGCCCCCTCCACTCCCTCAGGGATTTGCAGATTCTTTCTCCTCGACCTGTTCTCCAGGTCTTCGAGTCTTCCCGCCCACCTCTTGTGTAGCGCCTCGTTCTGCTCCACTCTCACCGCCAGGCTCACGAGCTCGTCCTCGTTCTGACTGACTCTTTTCTGTACCTCCTGGATCTTAGCTTCGTGGGCCTTCTGGGTGATCCCGGGTCCTTCAATTGCCGAACGCATAGGCGGCAACATCTCCTTGCGCATCTCCTCGCGCTGCTCCTCGAAGCAGCGCTTGATGAACTCCTGCAGCTCCCCTTCGTCCCTGGCCGCCGCCATTTTGTTTTCTTTCCCTCGCTTCTCCCGTTGCTCCAGTGCCGCTCCGTTGGCCGTTACACTTCTAGTCCGTTTCATACAAGTTGGAGGGGGACCTCTCTCTTCCCTTCCCCACGGGTTGCGTCAAAAAAAAAAAAAAAAGTTCCGTTGGGGCTCCTCTAACGAGCCCGAAAGTCCGTGGTAGCGGGAGCTGCCGAATCGTGCGGCTTAGCTCCGCATAGCCGCAACCGGAAGTCGAGAGGGAATCCTTTTGGCAGTGTTCGCTTCACCAATCTGCCCCAAAAAGTCTATGGAAACTCCTGAAAAAGGTCTGGGAGTCCGTTCCAGACGGGAGCTGCCGAATGCGCGACCTACTCCTCCATGGCCGCCACCGGAAGCCTCGTCCCTGCTTCTTCAATGGCCTTGGTAGATCTTTTCACACTTGTTCCCTCTGCTGCTAGAATTCACCTTTGATAGAGTCAAGCCAGATTGCAGCTTTAAGCTTGCCCTTCCCCCGCCTGCATGCTGGAAGAGGCCTCTGTCTATTGCTGCAGATCAAGCCAAATCCTTCACTGTTTCTGCCGGGTCTGGCAGCCAAAAGACACTGTCAGGGGAATGCTGCAGTCTTCTTCCCACGCCGGGAAATGTCAAACAAATGCCGTGGGGGCCCTGTAAAAGAGCCCAAAAGTCCGTTCCAAGCGGGAGCTACCGAACATGCGACCTAGCTCTGCATAGCCGCACCCGGAAGTCTTAATTTCCTCTTTAACCAGCAGTGCCACACCACCACCTTTTCTTTATGCCTGTCCTTCCTAAATACTGAGAACCCTTAGACATTCCCATCCCTGGTCACCCTGCAGCCATGTCTCCGTAATCTCGATTATATCGTACCCGATTACGTCTATTTTCGCGATTAGTTCACCCGCTTGTCTTTTTAACATTATTTGTCTCACCCCCAATATTTTTCACTGTGGCCCTGTTTGAATCTGGTTCTGATTTTGCTGCCTATCACTTTTCTCATTCCCCTTTCTACTTTTTGTTGATTCCTCCTCCCCTGACTCCTTGCATCGGATCCCACCCCCCTGCTATTTTAGTTTAAACCCTCCCCAACCACTGTAGCAAATACTCTCCCTGGGACATCAGTCCCGGTCCTGCGGAGGTGTAACCCAACCAGTTTGTACAGGTCCCACCTCCCCCAGAACCGGTCCCAATGCTCCAGGAAACTGAAACCCTCCCCCTGACACCACCCCTTCAGTCACGTATTCATCCTATAGATTCCGCTATTTCCACTCTGACTAGCACGTGGCACTGGTAGTAATCCCGAGATCACTATTACCTTTCAGATTTGACTTCTCAATTTTCTTCCTAACTTCCGATACATACAGACATTAAAAGCTGCTTTAGGTATAGAACATGGAGCGCAGAAGGAGGCCATTCGGCCCATCGAGTCTGCACCAACCCACTTAAGCCCTCAATTCCACCCTATCCCCGTAACCCCTCCTAACCTTTTTTGGTCACTAAGGGCAATTCATCATGGCCAATCCGCCTAACAGCACGTCTTTGGACTGTGGGAGGAAACCGGAGCACCCGGAGGAAACCCACGCAGACACGAGGAGACCGTGCAGACTCCGCACAGACAGTGACCCAGCAGGGAATCGAACCTGGGACCCTGGTGCTGTGAGGCCACAGTGCTATCCACTGTGCTACCGTGCTGCCCTGTGTGAAAAGGAAAAGATTAGCAAGGACAAATAAGAGTCCATTGCAGGCAGAGACAGGAGAATTTATAATGGAGAACAGGGAAATCTTGGAAAATCCGAACAATTACTATGGGCCGGATTCTCCGCTTGCCGATGCGATTGTGCGGAGAATAATTTTTATGCCCGAGTCGGGGGCTCCGCCACCTCAGAAATGGCAGCATCGCGCTGTGCGCCGCGAGCGTTGGTGCATCATCGGAAGGCCCTCCCCCGATGGGCCAAGTTCTCGACGGCGCGGAACACTTATCCTTCCTTTTAATTTTTGCGACACTGTGTGGCTGCTGCGGACTATGTCCAGCGCTGCCACAGTTGGGGGTGTGGGGGGCGCTCGCCTGGCCATGGGGGCTGGTCCGGGGGTGGTGAGGAGGGGTCCAGGGGGTCTGCGTGCGGCCGGCACAGGTCGCTGCCGCTCACACGCGCGCCCATGGACCCAGCACGTCTGCACCGTATTTCCAGGTAAAACCAACTTTACATAGTGCGGCTGCTACCCCCCCCCCCCCCCCCCCCCCCCCCCAGGCAGGGCATCGGTGCGGGGGCAGCGCCGATCTTTTGGTCGTAAGACCAGATGGATCCTGCGGACGTAGCCGCAGAATCGGAGAATCTAGCCCATTGGGTCTGTCTTCACAGAGGAAGATACAGAAAATCTCCCAGTAACACTCGTGGATCAAGGGCTTGTGAAAATAAGGAACTGAAAGAAATTAGTGTTAATAAAGAAGTAGTGCTCAAACGTAATCAGATTGAAGTTTATAAATTCCCTGGGCCTGATGAACTATATCCTAGAAAGTTGAAGGAGGTGACTATAGAGATAGTGGTCAACATTTTGTAGATTCTGGAAATATTCCTGCAGGCTGGAATGTAGCAAATGTAACCCCCATCATTTACGAAGGGAGGGAGAGAGAAAACGGGGAACTACACATCTGTTAGTTTGATGTCAGTAGTAGCGGAAATGTTAGAATCTATTATAAAGGATGTTCGGTGGCGCAATGGTTAGCACTGCTGCCTCATGGCGCTGAGGTCCCAGGTTCGATCCCGACTCTGGGTCACTGTCCGTGTGGAGTTTGCACATTCTCCCCGTGTCTGCGTGGGTTTCGCTCCCACAACCCAAAGATGTGCAGGGTAGGTGCATTGGCCACGCTAAATTGCCCCTTAATTGGAAAATAAAGACATGATTGAGCCAAGTCAACATGGATTTATGAAAGGTAAACCATGTTTGATGAATCTCTTGGGAGATTTTTGAGGATGTTATTTGTAGCATAGATAAAGGGGGACCGGTGGATGTGATGTATTCAGATTTTCAGAACGCTTTTCTTAAGGTTTGACAGAAGAGGTTAGTGTAGAAAATTAGAGGACATGGGATTGAGTAACATACTGGCATGGATTAAGAATCAGTTAACAGACAGAGTAGGAATAAATGGCTCATTCTCAGGATGGCAAGCAGTTACTGGTGGGTATCGCAAGGATCAGTGCTGGAGACACAGCTTTTCACAATCTAGAATAATGATTTGGATGTGGGTACAGATGTAATATTTCCACATTTGCTGATGACACAAAATTAGGTGGGAATGCAAGTTGTGAGGAGAATGCAGGGAGGCTTCAAGTGGATTTGGACAGGCTAAATGAGAACATGGGAGGAAAACAGAGGTAGTTTTAAGTGATCTATATTTATATTGTTAAATATTAAAACGAAGGTATTTGATTTGATTTATTGTCACATGTACCAAAGTACAGTGAAAAGTATTTTTCTGCAGCCGAGGGAACGTACACAGTACGTACATAGTAGACAAAAGAATAATCGACAGAGAACATTGACAATTGATACATCGACAAACAGCGATTGGTTACAGTGCGGAAAATAGTTTTAGTCGGTCAGAACACTGATAGGAGATAAAAGAAAAGGGACAGGGGGCGAGAGCTCGCCGAGAGTCGCCATGCTCCACGCGCCATCTTGAATTCCAAAAATCCCACACCAGTATATTTTTAAGTGGGTTTAATTTAGTGTTTCTGTTTAAGGATAAACATGCAGTTAGATTCATTCTAGACAAACGTATTTGCATGTGTGGGTGTTTGTTCAGTTCAAACTGCTTCAATTGTGCTTCAATTGGCATGAAAAGTTTACAAGCTGGGGAAATTATAAAGTTGTTGCTTAGTAACCAGGGGCAACTTTAGGATACGAAGGCTTGTTGAGTGTAGTTTTACCTGTTATACAGAAGTTAGAACATAAGAACGAGGAGGAGTTGGCCATCTGGCCCCTCGAGCCTGCTCCACCATTCAATGCGATCATGGCTGATCTTTTGTGGACTCAGCTCCACTTACCCACCTGCTTTTTATTCCATTACTATTCAAAAATCTATCTATCTTTACCTTAAAAACATTTAATGAAGGAGCCTCTACTGCTTCACTGGGCAAGGAATTCCATAGATTCACAACCCTTTGGGTGAAGAAGTTCCTCCTCAACTCAGTCCTAAATCTACTTCCCCTTATTTTGAGGCTATGCCCCCGAGTTCTGCTTTCACCCGCCAGTGGAAACAACCTGCCCGCATCTATCCTATCGATTCCCTTCATAATTTTATATGTTTCTCTGAAAAAATGAAAATCGCTTATTGTCACGAGTAGGCTTCAAATGAAGTTACTTTGAAAAGCCCCTAGTCGCCACATTCCGCCGCCTGTTCGGGGAGGCTGGTACGGGTATTGAACCATGCTGCTGGCCTGCCTTGGTCTGCTTTAAAAGCCAGCGATTTAGCCCAGTGTGCTAAACAGCCCCTATAAGATCCCCACTCATTCTTTTAAATTCCAATGAGCACAGTTCCAGTCTACTCAGTCTCTCCTCATAAACCAATCCTCTCAACTCCAGAGTCACCCTACTGAATCTCCTCTGCACCCCCTCCAGTGCCAGTACGTCCTTTCTCAAGTAAGGAGACCAAAACTGTACACAGTGCTCCAGGTGTGGCCTCATCAGCACCCTGTACAGCTGCAACATAACCTCCTTTCTTTTAAACTCCATCCCTCTAGCAATGAAGGACAACATTCCATTCGCCTTCTTAATTACTTGCTGCACCTGCAAACCAGCTTTGCGATTTATGCACCAGGACACCCAGGTCCCTCTGCACAGCAGCATGCTGCAATTTTCCCCATTTAAACAATTGTCCATTTTGCTGATATTCCCACCAAAATGGATGACCTCACATTCACCAACACTGAACTCCGTCTGCCAGACCCTTTGCCCACTCACTTAAACTATCTCTATCCCTCTGCAGACTTCCAGTATCCTCTGCACACTTTGCTTTACCACTCATCTTAGTGTCATCTGTGAACTTTGACACAATTTACTTGGTCCCCAACTCCAAATCATCTGTGTAAATTGTGAACAATTGTGGGCCCAACACTGATCCCTGAGGGACACCACTAGCTACTGATTGCCAACCAGAGAAACACCCATTTATCCTCACTCTTTGCTGTCAGTTAACCAATCCTCGATTAATGCTAATACATTATGTGTAACACCATGCACCTTTATCTTATGCAGCAGCCTTTTGTGTGGCACCTTGTCAAATGCCTTCTGGAAATCCATATACACCACATCCACTGATTCCCTGTTGTCCACCGCGCTCGTAATGTCCTCAAAGAATTCCACTAAATTAGTCAAACATGACTTGCCTTTCATGAACCTATGCTGCGTCTGCCCAATGGGACAATTTCTATCCAGATGTCTCGTAATTTCTTACTTAAATGATAGATTCAAGCATTTCCCCCACTTCAGAAGTTCAGCTAACCGGCCTATAATTAACCCCTTTTGTTGGCTATAGGTGGCTAGAAAAGGAACATGCAGGAGACTTAAATAACTTAAGGAAACGAGAGTAATGAAGAGAAGTTTACAAGAAGTCTGAGGTTAAAGGACCAGCGGAAACAGGTACTATAACAAAGTTCTGTTCAGTAAAGACAGACAGAGCTCAGAGGATCCTGGCTAATGAAAAGCCGGAAAGAAATGGGAAATGATTGTAAGGTTTGAGAGATTTCACTACAGCCAGTGGAACGAGAGTTGAAATGACAGTGGAAATCTGTGGCTGGATTTCAGAGTTTGTGTAAAAGAATTTAAGAGAAAGGAAACCTGAAGGAGAGGTGAAAAACCTGGTGCTGGATTCCTTGTTCAAAGTGGAGCAGAAGGTTTGTTTGAAAGGACAAGTTGGAAAACCTGGAGTGGATTTTGAATGCAAACAGTTGATGGAAAACATTGTTTGAAAGCAGGGGCAAAATTCTCCGTTATCGGCGGAAAGTCCGCCGATCGGCGCAAAAAACGGCGCAAATCCGACTTGCGTCACGTCGGAAAAATGGGTCGATAGTCTCCGGCCCGAAATGGGCTAGCAGCGACGTAACGGGATCCGCGCTTGCGCAGTGGTTCACGCCGTGCAGCGTCATACGCGCCGCACGGCGTGACGGCTCATAAGGCCGCGCAGCTCCCCCCCCACCCAACCGGAACACCCGACCGGAACACCCGACTGGATGGCTGGCCGCCGCTCAGCCCCGAGGTTCGAGTCACGCGATGTGGAGGCGCTCCTGGACGCGGTGGAGCAGAGGAGGGACGCCCTGTATCCCGGGCACGGCCGCAGAGTTGCCCCACGCCGCAGCCGGCGTCTGTGGAGGGAAGTGGCAGAGGCTGTCACCGCTGTGGCCCTGACACCACGGACAGGCACCCAGTGCCACAAGAAGGTGAACGACCTCGTCAGAGCAGGCAGGGTGAGCCTCCCCCATATCCCTAACCTTAACCTCTGCAATGCACGCGCAACCGATGGCGTGCATTCATATACCTACCTAACAGTGTTGCCTTTACCCCTGCCACCCTCCCCCCCCCCCCCCCCCCCCCCCCACAGGATAAGCGGGCACACAACAATAGGGAGCATGTGAGGACTGGAGGAGGCCCCGCTGACGAGAGGCCACTGACCGAACACGAGGAAAGGGCCCTGGAACTGGCTGGTGGACCTGAGGACCGGGAGGTTGCTGATGCAGAGGTCGGGGGCACACCACGGGAGACGGAGAGACCCGCACCCTCCAGCATGCGACGCCCGCAGGATGCCCCTCGCACACCACGGGAGACGGAGAGACCTGGAGCAACAGGGAGACGACACCCCCGTCACGTGCGGGAGCGACCACCCAGCGATGAGGGGGGCAGCCACAGGCCCCCGTCACATCCGAGCCAGGACACCACTACCCAGGACACCACTACCCGGGACACCCCTACCCGGGACACCCCTACCCGGGACACCCCTACCCGGGACACCCCTACCCGGGACACCCCTACCCGGGACACCACTACCCGGGACACCACTACCCGGGACACCACTACCCGGGACACCACTACCCGGGACACCACTACCCGGGACAGCACTACCCGGGACAGCACTACCCGGGACAGCACTACCCGGGACAGCACTACCCGGGACAGCAGTACCCGGGACAGCAGTACCCGGGACAGCAGTACCCAGGACAGCAGTACCCAGGACAGCAGTACCCAGGACAGCAGTACCCAGGACAGCAGTACCCAGGAAGACGAAATACCGGACAGTGACTCAGAGTGGATGGGTGGAGACGAACCCCCACCCCAAAGTGCCATGGACTCAGAGTGGGACAAAGAGCACGACACAACGCCACTGCTGTCACCAACACCCTCCACCATCGCAGAAACACTCACCTCGGTTGGGCACTTTAGTGATGAGGCGTCTGGTTCACTCACTGGTGCGCACAACACAGCCGTCCCGGTACAGCAGGTGGAGGTAGGAGCAGCAGAGGGGCCGGGCGGTCGGAGGGCAGTCCAGCCCAAGCGAACATCTGCCGCCCAGATGGATCCCGGGTTCCTGGAGTTACCACACCCACACATAGATCCGCTGCAACCACCGACCCGGAGACAAGCGAAGAGGGTGACGGGCGGCTTGCGGCGGCTGCGGTCGCAGGTGGAGGAGTCCACCCGCGTCCAGGAGCTGGGAGTGGTGCCGGTCATGCGTGCCACCCAGGCCGACACCGCACGGGTGGCGTCCGCGGTGGAGGCAATGGGTGCGACGGTGTCAGACATGGGGAACGGTTTGCGAGGCCTGGGGCTTTCCGTGCAGGCGGCGTCTGTGGGCCAGGAAATGGCTGCCCTCTCACAGGAGGCCATGAGCCAGTGCCAGCACCAGATGGCAGAGGCGCTCAACGCCATGGCCCAGTCTCAGCAGGCCATGGCCCAGTCTCAGCAGGCCATGGCCCAGTCTCAGCAGGCCATGGCCCAGTCTCTGCAGGCCATGGCCCAGTCTCTGCAGGCCATGGCCCAGTCTCAGCAGGCCATGGCCCAGTCTCAGCAGGCCATGGCCCAGTCTCAGCAGGCCATGGCCCAGTCTCTGCAGGCCATGGCCCAGACTCTGCAGGCCATGGCCCAGTCTCTGCAGGCCATGGCCCAGTCTCTGCAGGCCATCGCTGAGGGCATCGGCGCCAGTGGCCATGTGCGAGCCGGCGTCGCACTGTCACAGACAGGGTTTGCCAACCCCCTGGGCTCCATGGCTGCAAACCTGCAGACCCCTGTCGATACCAGCACGGGCCTCCAGGACTGGCAGCGCCAGATGTCGGGGGGGCGTCGGATGGCCAGTCCGTTCGCATCCCCCACCCATGTAGAGGCCTGGGGGCCATCGGGCACCCCGAGGGAGGAGGAGGTGGTGTGGTCCGTCCCGGCTCCCTCTGTAGGGGAGGTCCCGGTACACCGCGACACCTCAGACTCCCCCCCTTCCGTCCCAGGTGCATTGGGTGGGCAACGGGCAGGACAGGCTGGCAGCTCACCATCCCAGTCGCCCGGGCCGCAGCCTGGCCCATCTAGGCCAGGACGCCCCAGGAAACGGCCGCCAAAGGGATCCAGTGTCAGAGGGCTGGAATCACAGGAGTCCACCTCCAGTTCTGCTGTACCGTCTGGGGAACCACGTAGACGTAGTCAAAGGGCCCGTAAGGCCAAACAATTAGACACTGAGTAAGTTCGCACGGGTGCAGGGCACGGATGAGTTTTAGGGGCTAGGGCACGTGCATGAACTCCTTTGGTTATTAAAGTCAATGTTACACCTACCGAAGCTGCCTTTGTGCTCTGTCCAAAGTGTGCGGGGGTGTCATGTACGTTGAGTGCAAGTGTGTGTGTGAGGGGTGGTCTTACTTCAGCCACAGGTGAGTCTGCCCCCTTCCCCCTGGGCCGCCATCAACATCCCCCGGGCAGAGGACGGGACCGTGCGCTGCAGTGTCACAGCCGCATGCAGGGATGGTCCGGGTGGATGGTGGTACTGTGGCCATGGGTCAGACATAGTCCAACGATGTAGAGCCAGGAGCTCATCGCAGGGCGGGTTGTCATCATCCTCCATGGCCTGCAATAGACACGCGTCCACCCGCAACTGTGTGAGCCCGGCCCGTTGTGCCGCAGGTGGATCGGCAATGAGGGGGGGGGGGTGGTGTGCATGCGGGTGGGGTGGGGGGTGCTGGGTGGGTGGATGGGTGGGGGGTGTGGGTGGTCGGCTGTTGCCATGGTGTGCGGTCTGTGGCCATACTACCCGATTCCCACGCCCATCTAGTCAGTGAAGCGGGCGTCTATCAGTCTGTCCCGTGCCCGCTAGGCCAGCCGGTAACGGTGGACAGCCACCCGCCTGTGTCTACCCCGTCTGCCCTGACCATTACCCCCATCCCCCTCATCTGGGGAGGACTGCGCCTCTTCCTGCTGCTCCTCCACTCCGCCCTCCTCTGCCTGCGGCACATCGCCCCTCTGTTGGGCTATGTTGTGCAGGACGCAGCACACCACTATGATGCGGCCGACCCTATCTGACCGATACTGGAGGGCGCCCCCAGAGAGGTCCAGGCACCTGAAACGCATCTTCAGCAGGCCAAAGCACCTCTCGATCACTCCCCTTGTCGCTACATGGGCATCATTGTAGCGGTTCTCCCGCCTCATTGCGTGGCCTCCGTATTGGCGTCATCAGCCACGATCGCAATGGGTAGCCCCTGTCGCCCAGCAACCAGCCCCTCGGCCAGGGATGGCGTCCCTCGTACATGCCGGGGATGGATGACCGCGACAACACGTACGAGTCGTATACACTGCCTGGGTGACGGGCGCAGACGTGCAGGATCATCATGCGGTGGTCGCAGACCACCTGTACATTCATCGAATAGGTCCCCTTCCTATTAGTGAACACGGCCCTGTTATCTGCAGGTGGCCGCACGGCGACATGCATCCCATCGATCGCGCCCTGGACCATGGGGAACCCGGCCACAGCAGAGAAGCCCACGGCCCGGGCATCTTGGCTGGCCCGGTCCACGGGGAAGCGGATGTAGCATCTGTCACTGCCCGGATGCACCGGTGCACCGATGTCTGCGATATGCCGGACAGGTCCCCCTCGGTGCCTGGAATGACCCCGTTGCATAAAAGTTCAGGGCCACCGTAACCTTGACGGACACGGGGAGAGGGTGTCCCCCGCCAGTGCCACGCAGTGACAGGTTTGCCAGCAGGTGGCAGATGTGTGCCACGGTTTCCCGGCTCATCCGGAGTCTCCTCCTGCATTCCCGGTCCCGTGAGGTCCTGGTATGACTGCCTGGGCCGGTACACACGGGCGCCCTCGGGTGCCTCCTTTGCCGTGGGGCCGCGACGTCCTCCTCCCCCTCCTCGTCCTGTTGGTCAGGTGTCCCTCCAGCCTGGGCGGCTGCCGCCTTGCCCCTCTGCAGCAGCCTGCGCCGCCTCTCTGGCACGCTCCTCCTCCTCCTCATCCAGGGCAACATAGACATGAGCGGCTGCCGCCACGGCGGCCAACATCGCTGGATGATCTGAAAACGTGACGGCCGGGTGGGGGGAGGGGAACGACGACATGTCATCATTGCCCATATCCCCTCCTCCCCCAGCCAGGTGGCATGGACCGCATGGGTCCAACTGTTGGAGGCTGGCACCTGGCCAGGAGGACCAACTCACTTGCCCTCCCATCCCTCTCCCCAGCAGGGACCCTCCCCAGCAGGGACCCCCACCCCCCCCCCAACCTCCACCCCAGCACGGACCCCCATCCCCTCCCCGGCACGGACCCCCCCCCCCCCCCCAACCTCCACCCCGGCACGGACCCCCCCCCCCCCCCCAACCTCCACCCCAGCACGGACACCCCCAACCTCCACCCCGGCACGGACACCCCCAACCTCCACCCCGGCACGGACACCCCATCCACCTCCCCAGCATGGACCCCCCCCCCCCCCCCAACCTCCACCCCGGCACGGACCCCCCCCCCCAACCTCCTCCCCGGCACGGACCCCCTCCCGGCACTCCCCCGGAGCCCAGCCTACTCTAACCACCCCCCCGCCGCACACACACACACACAAGCCGAGGACACACCTCTCCTCACACGCATTCAGACTGCGGCCACGCCATTTCCTGCCCAGAGCCAACCCCCCAGGCCGTCACTCACCTCCACGCTGGTCGGCGTGAGCCTGGAGCACCGGGTCACGCCGATGAAAAGGAGGTTTGATTCACGTCGACGTGAACGGTCATCACGTCGACGGGACTTCGGCCCATCCGGAAGGGAGAATATCGGCAGGCCGAAAATCGGCTGCCTTGCGCAGACCCGTGCCATTCTCCGACGGCAGCGGCGACATTAATGCCCCGCCGACTTTTCTCCCTTCGGAGACTTTGGCAACCGGCGGGGGGCGGGATTCACGGCGGCCAACGGCCATTCTCCGACCCTCTGGGAGAATGACGCCCCAGATTTTAAAGTGTGACTTTTTGGGAGTGGAGTTTGGAAACCTTCATGTGACAATTATCTGGGGGATTGTGTGCGCGAAATCCATGGAAGATCCGCTGAGTGGCATCGGCCATTTAGTTCAGAGTGGGTGCTCATTCTGAAAACTGTACACATTTGTGAAGCTGAGGGTGGAGTAAAGAACTGTATTATAATCAAACCTTTCACCTTTAATGAATATTGTTAAGCTAATTGGCAGCATTGTGACTCTCCTTCTCCACATTTTCTAAACAAAAGTAGAGGTTATTCTCCGTGCGTGAGACCGTGTTAACGCCTGGTGCAGGATTCATGGAGTTCCACGACAGCAAAGCTGGCGTCGCACCTGGGCCGATTCAGCCACCATTGAGGAGCGAACACAATCGATTCCAGTGAGAAACGGAGCCACATTCACCGAGATTGACACTCAGGAGGCTGACAAGAAACCCGACAGTGCAGAAGGAGGCCATTCGGCCTATCGAGTCTGCACCAGTCCTTGGAAAGAGCACCTCCACGCTATCCGTGTTACTGCAGCCACATATACACGCTTCACTCCCCACACACACCATCCCAGCCAACAAGGTGGCAGCGAGGAGAGTTAGAGCCCATAAGGCCAGAAATGTAGGTTGGCGCGTGTTTAGTGATGGGGCTAAGGCACAAATCTGTGTAAATGTTGTTATATTAAACACCTGTTCACACTGTTACAACCTGCCTCGGGGCTCGGTCAGATGGGTGTGAGGGGTGGGCTGGTCTGGCCAGAGAGGAGGTGTGCGGGTGTGTGTGCGGGTGTGTGTGCGTGTGTGTGCGGGTGTGCGGTCAGTGAACCTGGAGGCGATCAGTGTCCCGTGCACGTTGGCCCTGGCGCACACATCGGGCGGCTTCCAGTGCCTGCCTGGGACCAATGTCCTGTCCATTCTCCCCCGCCCGCGCATGCTCCTCGGAGAAGGACTGGTGTTCATCCTCCTCCTCCAACATGTCGCCCCTCTGCGACGCAATGTTGTGGAGGAGGCAACAGGCCACCACGAGCCTCATACTGGAGGGCCCCCCAGAGCGGTCCAGGCACCGGACCCGAATCTTCAGGAGCCCGAAGCACCACTCATATCATAGAACGTACAGTGCAGAAGGAGGCCATTCGGCCCATCGAGTCTGCACCAGCTCTTGGAAAGAGCACCCTACCCAAGCCCACACCTCCACCCTATCCCCATAACCCAGTAACCCCACCCAACACTAAGGGCAATTTTGGACACTAAGGGCAATTTATCATTGGCCAATCCACCTAACCCGCACATCTTTGGACTGTGGGAGGAAACCGGAGCACCCGGAGGAAACCCACGCAGACACGGGGAGGACGTGCAGACTCCGCACAGACAGTGACCCAAGCCGGAATTGAACCTGGGACCCTGGAGCTGTGAAGCAATTGTGCTATCCACAATGCTACCGTGCTGCCCTTAATGCACTCGATCCCACTCCTGGTTGCTGTATGGGCGTCGCTGTAGCTGCAGGTCTCCGCATTGGTCTGTGGCCTCCAGCCGCAGCAGGTAACCTGTCACCCAGGAGCCAACTCCTCAGTCGGGGGGGGGGGTCTCGAACATGTCAGGAATCGTCGAGTGTGCCAGGATGAAGGCGGCGTGCACACTGCCCGGGTTCCGCATGTCCCCCATCTCATCTCCACACACCTGGCCCAGTTAGTGACCCGGCCTCGTGGAGGCCTCTGGCCGAGGCACCTTCCCAGCTGCCAGGCAAACCATCAGCTGCCGCTGCCCATGCCAGTGGTATGCTCGTGACCCCCGCAGACGCCCCCTTACGGGCTGCAATGGGCATTGCTCGAGTGGGCCGCATGATGCCCCACCAGAGGGTGGCAGCCTGGTTGGGGGCGTATGGCGGAGGGCGAGATGCGGGCGCCCATACGGCCAGCGTCACTCTGCAGGGGCCATGGTGAGTGGTCAGTAGGTTATGCCGCAAGATGGCTGCCCTGTAGGGCGCGTCAATGGCGGTCCATGCCTGGAAACCGCCCCAGTCCTGGGGAGGGGGGGGGGGGGGGTGTCATCCCGGCCACACAGCCTGTTTCTCTCCCCCCATCCCTCAGCCAGCCCGGCCTGGCAGCCCACGGCTGCTCCTCTCAGCGGGAGAATCGCGGAGGTGGCGGGAGAATCGCGGAGGCGGGGGGAGAATCGCGGAGGCGGGGGGAGAATCGCGGAGGCGGGGGGAGAATCGCGGAGGCGGGGGGAGAATCGCGGAGGCGGGGGGAGAATCGCGGAGGCGGGGGGAGAATCGCGGAGGCGGGGGGAGAATCGCGGAGGCGGGGGGAGAATCGCGGAGGCGGGGGGAGAATCGCGGAGGCGGGGGGAGAATCGCGGAGGCGGGGGGAGAATCGCGGAGGCGGGGGGAGAATCGCGGAGGCGGGGGGAGAATCGCGGAGGCGGGAGAATCGCGGAGGCGGGGGGAGAATCGCGGAGGCGGGGGGAGGATCGCGGAGGCGGGGGGAGGATCGCAGAGGCGGGGGGAGGATCGCGGAGGCGGGGGGAGGATCGCGGAGGCGGGGGGAGAATCGCGGTGGCGGGAGAATCGCGGTGGCGGGAGAATCGCGGACGCGGGAGGAGCGCGGAGGCGGGGGGAGAATCGCGGAGGCGGGGGGAGAATCGCGGAGGCGGGGAGAATCGCGCAAGCGGGGAGAATCGCGCAGGCGGGGAGAATCGCGCAGGCGGGGGGAGAATCGCGGAGGCGGGAGAATCGCGGAGGCGGGCGGAGGTGGGGGAGGATCGCGGAGGCGGGGGGGAGAATCACGGAGGCGGGGGGAGAATCGCGGTGATGGGAGAATCGCGGAGGCGGGAGAATCGCGGAAGCGGGGGGGGAGAATCGCGGAGGCGGGGGGGGAGAATCGCGGAGACGGGAGAATCGCGGAGACGGGAGAATCGCGGAGACGGGAGAATCGCAGAGGCGGGAGAATCGCGGAGACGGGAGAATCGCGGAGGCGGGGGGGGAGAATCGTGGAGGCGGGGGGAGAATCGCGGTGGCAGGAGAATCGCGGTGGCAGGAGAATCGAGGCGGCGGGAGGAGAATCGTGGAGGCGGGGGGAGAATCGCGGTGATGGGAGAATCGCGGAGGCGGGAGAATCGCGGAAGCGGGGGGGGAGAATCGCGGAGGCGGGGGGAGAATCGCGGTGATGGGAGAATCGCGGAGGCGGGGGGAGGATCGCGGAGGCGGGGGGGAGAATCACGGAGGCGGGGGGAGAATCGCGGAGACGGGAGAATCGCGGAGGCGGGAGAATCGCGAAGGCGGGAGAATCGCGGAGGCGGGATAATCGCGGAGGCGGGGGGAGAATCGCGGTGATGGGAGAATCGTGGAGGCGGTGGGAGGATCGCGGAGGCGGGGGGAGGATCGCGGAGGCGGGTGGAGGATCGCGGAGGTGGGGGGAGAATCGCTAAGGCGGGGAGGAGAATCGCGGTGACGGGAGAATCGCGGAGGCGGGAGAATCGCAGAGACGGGAGAATCGCGGAGACGGGAGAATCGCGGAGGCGGGGAAATCGTGGAGGCGGGGGGAGAATCGCGGTGGCGGGAGAATCGAGGCGGCGGGAGGAGAATCGTGGAGGCGGGGGGAGAATCGCGGAGACGGGAGAATCGCGGAGACGGGAGAATCGCGGAGACGGGAGAATCGCGGAGGCGGGGAAATCGTGGAGGCGGGGGGAGAATCGCGGTGGCGGGAGAATCGAGGCGGCGGGAGAATCGCGGAGACGGGAGAATCGCGGAGGCGGGGAAATCGTGGAGGCGGGGAAATCGTGGAGGCGGGGGGAGAATCGCGGTGGCGGGAGAATCGAGGCGGCGGGAGGAGAATCGTGGAGGCGGGGGGAGAATCGCGGAGGCGGGGGGAGAATCGCGGTGGCGGGAGAATCGAGGCGGCGGGAGGAGAATCGTGGAGGCGGGGGGAGAATCGCGGAGGCGGGGGGAGAATCGCGGAGGCGGGGGGAGAATCGCGGAGGCGGGGGGGGAGAATCGTGGAGGCGGGGGGGAGAATCGCGGTGGCGGGGGAATCGAGGAGGCGGGAGGAGAATCGCGGAGGCGGGGGGGAGAATCGCGGAGGCGGGGGGGGAGAATCGCGGTGGCGGGAGAATTGAGGCGGCGGGAGGAGAATCGTGGAGGTGGGGGGAGAATCGCGGAGGCGGGAGAATCGTGGAGGCGGGGGGAGAATCGCGGAGGCGGGGGGGAGAATCGTGGAGGCGGGGGGGGAGAATTGCGGTGGCGGGAGAATCGAGGCGGCGGGAGGAGAATCGCGGAGGCGGGGGGGAGAATCGCGGAGGCGGGGGGGGAAATCGTGGAGGCGGGGGGAGAATCGCGGAGGCGGGGGGGAGAATCGCGGTGGCGGGAGAATCGAGGCGGCGGGAGGAGGATCGTGGAGGTGGGGGGAGAATCGCGGAGGCGGGAGAATCGAGGCGGCGGGAGGAGAATCGTGGAGGCGGGGGGAGAATCACGGAGGCGGGGGGAGAATCGCGGAGGCGGGTGGAGAATCGCGGAGGCGGGGGGGAGAATCGCGGAGGCGGGGGGGAGAATCGCGGAGGCGGGGGGGAGAATCGCGGAGGCGGGAGAATCGCGGAGACGGGAGAATCGCGGAGGCGGGGGGAGAATCGCGGAGGCGGGAGAATCGCGGCGGGAGAATCGCGGCGGGAGAATCGCGGAGGCGGGAGAATCGCGGAGGCGGGCGGAGGTGGGGGGAGGATCGCGGAGGCGGGGGGAGGATCGCGGAGGCGGGGGGAGAATCGCGGAGGCGGGGGGAGAATCGCGGAGGCGGGGGGAGAATCGCGGAGACGGGAGAATCGCGGAGGCGGGGGGAGAATCGCGGAGGCGGGAGAATCGCGGCGGGAGAATCGCGGAGGCGGGGGAGGATCGCGGAGGCGGGGGGAGAATCGCGGAGGCGGGGAGAATCGCGCAGGCGGGTGGAGAATCGCGGAGGCGGGAGAATCGCGGAGGCGGGCGGAGGTGGGGGAGGATCGCGGAGGCGGGGGTAGGATCGCGGAGGCGGGGGGGAGAATCACGGAGGAGGGGGGAGAATCGCGGTGATGGGAGAATCGCGGAGGCGGGAGAATCGCGGAAGCGGGGGGGGAGAATCGCGGAGGCGGGGGGGAGAATCGCAGAGACGGGAGAATAGCGGAGGCGGGAGAATCGCGGAGACGGGAGAATCGCGGCGGGAGAATCGCGGAGACGGGAGAATCGCGGAGGCGGGAGGAGAATCGTGGAGGTGGGAGAATCGCGGAGACGGGAGAATTGCGGAGGCTGGGGGGGAGAATCGTGGAGGCGGGGGGAGAATCGCGGTGGCAGGAGAATCGAGGCGGCGGGAGGAGAATCGTGGAGGCGGGGGAGAATCGCGGTGATGGGAGATTCGCGGAGGCGGGAGAATCGCGGAGGCGGGGGGAGAATCGCGGTGATGGGAGAATCGTGGAGGCGGGGGGAGGATCGTGGAGGCGGGGGGAGGATCGCGGAGGCGGGGGGAGAATCGTAGAGGCGGGGGAGAATCGCGGTGACGGGAGAATTGCGGAGGTGGGAGAATCGCGGAGGCGGGAGAATCGCGGAGACGGGAGAATCGCGGAGACGGGAGAATCGCGGAGACGGGAGGAGAATCGTGGAGGCGGGGGGAGAATCGCGGAGGCGGGAGAATCGCGGAGGCGGGGGGGGGAAATCGTGGAGGCGGGGGGAGAATCGCGGTGGCGGGAGAATCGAGGCGGCGGGAGGAGAATCTTGGAGGCGGGGGGAGAATCGCGGAGGCGGGGGGAGAATCGCGGAGGCGGGGGGAGAATCGCGGTGGCGGGAGGAGAATCGTGGAGGTGGGGGGAGAATCGCGGAGGCGGGAGAATCGAGGCGGCGGGAGGAGAATCGTGGAGGCGGGGGGAGAATCGCGGAGGCGGGAGAATCGCGGAGACGGGAGAATCGCGGAGACGGGGGGGGAAATCGTGGAGGCGGGGGGAGTATCGCGGAGGCGGGGGGAGAATCGCGGTGGCGGGAGAATCGAGGCGGCGGGAGGAGAATCGTGGAGGTGGGGGGAGAATCGCGGTGGCGGGAGAATCGAGGAGGCGGGAGGAGAATCGCGGAGGCGGGGGGGAGAATCGCGGAGGCGGGGGGAGAATCGCGGAGGCGGGGGGAGAATCGCGGAGGCGGGGGGGAGAATCGCGGAGGCGGGGGGGAGAATCGCGGAGGCGGGGGGAGAATCGCGGAGGCGGGGGGGAGAATTGCGGAGGCGGGAGAATCGCGGAGACGGGAGAATCGCGGAGGCGGGGGGAGAATCGCGGAGGCGGGAGAATCGCGGAGGCGGGGGGAGAATCGCGGAGGCGGGAGAATCGCGGAGACGGCAGGAGAATCGTGGAGGCGGGAGGAGAATCGTGGAGGCGGGAGGAGAATCGCGGTGACGGGGGGGAGAATCGCGGAGACGGGAGAATCGCGGTGACGGGAGGAGAATCGTGGAGGCGGGAGGAGAATCGCGGAGGCGGGAGAATCGCGGAGGCGGGAGAATCGCGGTGACGGGAGGAGAATCGCGGAGACGGGAGGAGAATCGCGGAGGCGGGGGGGAGAATCGCGGAGACGGGAGAATCGCGGAGGCGGGGGGGAGAATCGAGGCGGCGGGAGGAGAATCGCGGAGGCGGGGGGGGAGAATCGCGGAGGCGGCGGGGAGAATCGCGGAGGCGGGGGGGGGAGAATCGCGGAGGTGGGAGAATCGCGTAGGCGGGGGGGAGAATCGCGGAGGCGGGGGGGAGAATCGCGGAGGCGGGGGGAGAATCGCGGAGGCGGGGAGAATCGCGGTGACGGGAGAATCGCGGTGGTGGGAGAATCGCGGAGGTGGGAGAATCGCGGAGGTGGGAGAATCGCGGAGACGGGAGAATCGCGGAGACGGGAGAATCGCGGAGACGGGAGAATCGCGGAGACGGGAGAATCGCGGAGGCGGGAGGAGAATCGTGGAGGCGGGAGGAGAATCGCGGTGACGGGGGGAGAATCGCGGTGACGGGGGAATCGCGGTGACGGGGGAATCGCGGTGACGGGGGAATCGCGGTGACGGGGGAATCGCGGTGACGGGAGGAGAATCGTGGAGGCGGGAGGAGAATCGCGGAGGCGGGTGGGAGAATCGCGGAGGCGGGGGGGAGAATCGCGGAGGCGGGGGGGAGAATCGCGGAGGCGGGGGGGAGAATCGCGGAGGCGGGGGGAGAATCGCGGAGGTGGGGAGGAGAGTCGTGGTGACGGGAGAATCACGGAGACGGGAGGAGAATCGTGGAGGCGGGGGGAGAATCGCGGAGACGGGAGGAGAATCGCGGAGGCGGGGGGAGAATCGCGGAGGCGGGGGAGAATCGCGGAGGCGGGGGGGAGAATCGCGGAGGCGGGGGGGAGAATCGCGGAGGCGGGGGAGAATCGCGGAGGCGGGGGGGAGAATTGCGGAGGGGGGGAGAATCGCGGAGGCGGGAGAATCGCGGAGACGGGAGAATCGCGGAGGCGGGGGGAGAATCGCGGAGGCGGGAGAATCGCGGAGGCGGGAGAATCGCGGAGGCGGGGGGAGAATCGCGGAGGCGGGAGAATCGCGGAGACGGAGAATCGCGGAGACGGCAGGAGAATCGTGGAGGCGGGAGGAGAATCGTGGAGGCGGGAGGAGAATCGCGGTGACGGGGGGAGAATCGCGGAGACGGGAGAATCGCGGTGACGGGAGGAGAATCGTGGAGGCGGGAGGAGAATCGCGGAGGCGGGAGAATCGCGGAGGCGGGAGAATCGCGGTGACGGGAGGAGAATCGCGGAGACGGGAGGAGAATCGCGGAGGCGGGGGGGAGAATCGCGGAGACGGGAGAATCGCGGAGGCGGGGGGGAGAATCGAGGCGGCGGGAGGAGAATCGCGGAGGCGGGGGGGGAGAATCGCGGAGGCGGGGGGGGAGAATCGCGGAGGTGGGAGAATCGCGGAGGCGGGGGGGAGAATCGCGGAGGCGGGGGGGAGAATCGCGGAGGCGGGGGGAGAATCGCGGAGGCGGGGAGAATCGCGGTGACGGGAGAATCGCGGAGGTGGGAGAATCGCGGAGGTGGGAGAATCGCGGAGACGGGAGAATCGCGGAGACGGGAGAATCGCGGTGACGGGAGGAGAATCGTGGAGGCGGGAGGAGAATCGTGGAGGCGGGAGGAGAATCGCGGTGACGGGGGGAGAATCGCGGTGACGGGGGGAGAATCGCGGTGACGGGGGAATCGCGGTGACGGGGGAATCGCGGTGACGGGAGGAGAATCGCGGAGGCGGGAGGAGAATCGCGGAGGCGGGTGGGAGAATCGCGGAGGCGGGGGGGAGAATCGCGGAGGCGGGGGGGAGAATCGCGGAGGCGGGGGGGAGAATCGCGGAGGCGGGGGGGAGAATCGCGGAGGCGGGGGGGAGAATCGCGGAGGCGGGGGGAGAATCGCGGAGGCGGGGAGGAGAGTCGCGGAGGCGGGGAGGAGAGTCGCGGAGGCGGGGAGGAGAGTCGTGGTGACGGGAGAATCGCGGAGACGGGAGGAGAATCGTGGAGGCGGGGGGAGAATCGCGGAGACGGGAGGAGAATCGTGGAGGCGGGGGAGAATCGCGGAGGCGGGAGAATCGCGGAGACGGGAGAATCGCGGAGGCGGGGGGGGGAAATCGTGGAGGCGGGGGGAGAATCGTGGAGGCGGGGGGAGAATCGTGGAGGCGGGGGGAGAATCGTGGAGGCGGGGGGAGAATCGCGGTGGCGGGAGAATCGAGGCAGCGGGAGGAGAATCGCGGAGGCGGGAGAATCGCGGAGACGGGAGAATCGCGGAGGCGGGGGGGGGAAATCGTGGAGACGGGGGGAGAATCGTGGAGGCGGGGGGAGAATCGCGGAGGCGGGAGAATCGCGGAGGCGGGAGGATCGCGGAGGCGGGGGGAGAATCGCGGAGGCGGGAGAATCGCGGAGGCGGGAGAATCGCGGAGGCGGGGGGAGAATCGCGGAGGCGGGAGAATCGCGGCGGGAGAATCGCGGAGACGGGAGAATCGTGGAGGCGGGGGGAGAATCGTGGAGGCGGGGGGAGAATCGCGGAGACGGGAGGAGAATCGTGGAGGCGGGAGAATCGCGGAGACGGGAGAATCGCGGTGACGGGAGGAGAATCGTGGAGGCGGGAGGAGAATCGTGGAGGCGGGAGGAGAATCGCGGTGACGGGGGGAGAATCGCGGAGACGGGGGGATCGCGGAGGCAGGAGAATCGTGGAGGCGGGAGAATCGCGGAGACGGGAGAATCGCGGTGACGGGAGGAGAATCGTGGAGGCGGGAGAATCGCGGAGGCGGGAGAATCGCGGAGGCGGGAGAATCGCGGTGACGGGAGGAGAATCGCGGAGACGGGAGAATCGCGGAGGCGGGGGGGAGAATCGAGGCGGGATAATCACGGAGGCGGGAATATCGTGGTGATGGGAGGAGAATCGCGGAGGCGGGAGAATCGAGGCGGGATAATCACGGAGGCGGGAATATCGCGGTGATGGGAGCATCGCGGTGACGGGAGGAGAATCGCGTTGATGGGAGAATACCGGGTCAGGCCCGCTCATGGTATGCAAACGGTGTTAATTGTACGTGCGTGCTGGAACGCACTGATGTTGCTATTGAGGTGACGGAGAATTGTGATTTGGCGTCAGATCGACACCCACCGTGATTCAGTGTCAGCCAATGGAGAATCCCGCCCGTAATAATAACAATCGCTTATTGTCACAAGTAGGCTTCAATGGGTTACTGTGAGAAGCCCCTAGTTGCCACATACCGCCGCCTGTTCGGGGAGGCCGGTACGGGAATTGAACCCATGCTGCTGGCCTTGTTCTGCATTACAAGCCAGCTGTTTAACCCACTGTGCTAAACCAGCCCCTTTTGATCTTTTAATCTTTTGAGCCATGGTTCCAATCTGGAATCTTCCCGTTCCACATTAACACAAACTGTGGTGAGAAAAGTCTGAATTTTAAATGATGCCGAGGTTGGAAAGTTCAGGTATTGAAATATCTCTGGGTGTCCTTGTTCATAAATCACTAAAAGCTAACATGCAGGTGTAGCAAAAAATTAGGGAGACAAATGATGTGTTGGTCGTTATTGCAAGTGGATGAGTACAGGAGTGAAGATGTCTTGCTGCATTTGTACACAGCATTGGTGAGGCTATAATTGTAGTATTGTGCACAATTTGTGGTCTGCTTATCTAAGGAAAGATATATTAGACACCAGACTGAATCCTGGGAATTTTTTATGAAGAGTGATTGTGGAATTCTCCAGAGTTTCAAAGAATGAGAGGTGATCTGATTGAAACTTCCAAAATTGTTACAGGGTGTGACAGGGCGGCTGTGGACTGGATGTCACCCCAGTTGGTGAGCCCAGAACCGAAACTCTCTGTTAATGGATGTCAGATTACTGAGAAACTGTGTTAATGGATGTTAGATTACTGAGAAACTCTCAGGGTTAATGGATGTCAGATTACTGAGAAACTCTCAGGGTTAATGGATGTCAGATTACTGAGAAACTCTCAGGGTTAATGGATGTCAGATTACTGAGAAACTGTGTTAATGGATGTTAGATTACTGAGAAACTGTGTTAATGGATGTTAGATTACTGAGAAACTGTGTTAATGGATGTTAGATTACTGAGAAACTCACTGTTAATGGATGTTAGATTACTGAGAAACTGTTAATGGATGTTAGATTACTGAGAAACTCTCAGGGTTAATGGATGTTAGATTACTGAGAAACTCTCAGGGTTAATGGATGTTAGATTACTGAGAAACTCACTGTTAATGGATGTTAGATTACTGAGAAACTCTCAGGGTTAATGGATGTTAGATTACTGAGAAACTCACTGTTAATGGATGTTAGATTACTGAGAAACTCTGTTAATGGATGTTAGATTACTGAGAAACTCTCAGGGTTAATGGATGTTAGATTACTGAGAAACTGTGTTAATGGATGTTAGATTACTGAGAAACTGTGTTAATGGATGTTAGATTACTGAGAAACTGTGTTAATGGATGTTAGATTACTGAGAAACTCACTGTTAATGGATGTTAGATTACTGAGAAACTGTTAATGGATGTTAGATTACTGAGAAACTCTCAGGGTTAATGGATGTTAGATTACTGAGAAACTCTCAGGGTTAATGGATGTTAGATTACTGAGAAACTCACTGTTAATGGATGTTAGATTACTGAGAAACTCTCAGGGTTAATGGATGTTAGATTACTGAGAAACTCACTGTTAATGGATGTTAGATTACTGAGAAACTCTGTTAATGGATGTTAGATTACTGAGAAACTCTCAGGGTTAATGGATGTTAGATTACTGAGAAACTGTGTTAATGGATGTTAGATTACTGAGAAACTGTGTTAATGGATGTTAGATTACTGAGAAACTCTGTTAATGGATGTTAGATTACTGAGAAACGGTGTTAATGGATGTTAGATTACTGAGAAACTGTGTTAATGGATGTTAGATTACTGAGAAACTGTGTTAATGGATGTTAGATTACTGAGAAACTGTGTTAATGGATGTTAGATTACTGAGAAACTCACTGTTAATGGATGTTAGATTACTGAGAAACTGTGTTAATGGATGTTAGATTACTGAGAAACTGCGTTAATGGATGTTAGATTACTGAGAATCTCTCAGGGTTAATGGATGTTAGATTACTGAGAAACTGCGTTAATGGATGTTAGATTACTGAGAAACTCTGTTAATGGATGTTAGATTACTGAGAAACTGTGTTAATGGATGCTAGATTACTGAGAAACTGTGTTAATGGATGTTAGATTACTGAGAAACTCACTGTTAATGGATGTTAGATTACTGAGAAACTGTGTTAATGGATGTTAGATTACTGAGAAACTGTGTTAATGGATGTTAGATTACTGAGAAACTGTGTTAATGGATGTTAGATTACTGAGAAACTCTGTTAATGGATGTTAGATTACTGAGAAACTCACTGTTAATGGATGTTAGATTACTGAGAAACTGTGTTAATGGATGTTAGATTACTGAGAAACTCTGTAAATGGATGTTAGATTACTGAGAAACTGTGTTAATGGATGTTAGATTACTGAGAAACTGTGTTAATGGATGTTAGATTACTGAGAAACTGTGTTAATGGATGTTAGATTACTGAGAAACTGTGTTAATGGATGTTAGATTACTGAGAAACTCTCAGGGTTAATGGATGTTAGATTACTGAGAAACTGTGTTAATGGATGTTAGATTACTGAGAAACTGTGTTAATGGATGTTAGATTACTGAGAAACTCACTGTTAATGGATGTTAGATTACTGAGAAACTGTGTTAATGGATGTTAGATTACTGAGAAACTGTGTTAATGGATGTTAGATTACTGAGAAACTCTCAGGGTTAATGGATGTTAGATTACTGAGAAACTGTGTTAATGGATGTTAGATTACTGAGAAACTGTGTTAATGGATGTTAGATTACTGAGAAACTCTCAGGGTTAATGGATGTTAGATTACTGAGAAACTGTGTTAATGGATGTTAGATTACTGAGAAACTGTGTTAATGGATGTTAGATTACTGAGAAACTGTGTTAATGGATGTTAGATTACTGAGAAACTCACTGTTAATGGATGTTAGATTACTGAGAAACGGTGTTAATGGATGTTAGATTACTGAGAAACTCACTGTTAATGGATGTTAGATTACTGAGAAACTGTGTTAATGGATGTTAGATTACTGAGAAACTCACTGTTAATGGATGTCAGATTACTGAGAAACGGTGTTAATGGATGTTAGATTACTGAGAAACTCACTGTTAATGGATGTTAGATTACTGAGAAACTGTGTTAATGGATGTTAGATTACTGAGAAACTCACTGTTAATGGATGTTAGATTACTGAGAAACTCACTGTTAATGGATGTCAGATTACTGAGAAACGGTGTTAATGGATGTTAGATTACTGAGAAACTCACTGTTAATGGATGTTAGATTACTGAGAAACTCACTGTTAATGGATGTTAGATTACTGAGAAACTGTGTTAATGGATGTTAGATTACTGAGAAACTCACTGTTAATGGATGCTAGATTACTGAGAAACTGTGTTAATGGATGTTAGATTACTGAGAAACTCTCAGGGTTAATGGATGTTAGATTACTGAGAAACTCACTGTTAATGGATGTTAGATTACTGAGAAACTCTCAGGGTTAATGGATGTTAGATTACTGAGAAACTGTGTTAATGGATGTTAGATTACTGAGAACCTGTGTTAATGGATGTTCGATTACTGAGAAACTCTCAGGGTTAATGGATGTTAGATTACTGAGAAACTCACTGTTAATGGATGTTAGATGACTGAGAAACTCACTGTTAATGGATGTTAGATTACTGAGAAACTCTCAGGGTTAATGGATGTTAGATTACTGAGAAACTGTGTTAATGGATGTTAGATTACTGAGAAACTCTGTAAATGGATGTTAGATTACTGAGAAACTCACTGTTAATGGATGTCAGATTACTGAGAAACTCTCAGGGTTAATGGATGTTAGATTTCTGAGAAACTGTGTTAATGGATGTTAGATTACTGAGAAACTGTGTTAATGGATGTTAGATTACTGAGAAACTCTGTTAATGGATGTTAGATTACTGAGAAACTCTGTAAATGGATGTTAGATTACTGAGAAACTCACTGTTAATGGATGTTAGATTACTGAGAAACGGTGTTAATGGATGTTAGATTACTGAGAAACTCACTGTTAATGGATGTCAGATTACTGAGAAACTCTCAGGGTTAATGGATGTTAGATTTCTGAGAAACTGTGTTAATGGATGTTAGATTACTGAGAAACTGTGTTAATGGATGTTAGATTACTGAGAAACTGTGTTAATGGATGCTAGATTACTGAGAAACTGTGTTAATGGATGTTAGATTACTGAGAAACTCTGTGTTAATGGATGCTAGATTACTGAGAAACTGTGTTAATGGATGTTAGATTACTGAGAAACTCTGTGTTAATGGATGTTAGATTACTGAGAAACTGTGTTAATGGATGTTAGATTACTGAGAAACGGTGTTAATGGATGTTAGATTACTGAGAAACTCACTGTTAATGGATGTTAGATTACTGAGAAACTCTCAGGGTTAATGGATGTTAGATTACTGAGAAACTGTTAATGGATGTTAGATTACTGAGAAACTGTGTTAATGGATGTTAGATTACTGAGAAACTGTGTTAATGGATGCTAGATTACTGAGAAACTGTGTTAATGGATGTTAGATTACTGAGAAACTGTTAATGGATGTTAGATTACTGAGAAACGGTGTTAATGGATGTTAGATTACTGAGAAACTCACTGTTAATGGATGTCAGATTACTGTGAAACTCACTGTTAATGGATGTTAGATTACTGAGAAACTCTGTGTTAATGGATGTTATATTACTGAGAAACTGTGTTAATGGATGTTAGATTACTGAGAAACTGTGTTAATGGATGTTAGATTACTGAGAAACTGTTAATGGATGTTAGATTACTGAGAAACTGTGTTAATGGATGTTAGATTACTGAGAAACTCTGTTAATGGATGTTAGATTACTGAGAAACTGTGTTAATGGATGTTAGATTACTGAGAAACTGTGTTAATGGATGTCAGATTACTGAGAAACTGTTAATGGATGTTAGATTACTGAGAAACTGTGTTAATGGATGTTAGATTACTGTGAAACTCACTGTTAATGGATGTTAGATTACTGAGAAACTGTGTTAATGGATGTCAGATTACTGTGAAACTCACTGTTAATGGATGTTAGATTTCTGAGAAACTGTGTTAATGGATGCTAGATTACTGAGAAACTGTGTTAATGGATGCTAGATTACTGAGAAACGGTGTTAATGGATGTTAGATTACTGAGAAACTGTGTTAATGGATGCTAGATTACTGAGAAACTGTGTTAATGGATGCTAGATTACTGAGAAACGGTGTTAATGGATGTTAGATTACTGAGAAACGGTGTTAATGGATGTTAGATTACTGAGAAACTCACTGTTAATGGATGTTAGATTTCTGAGAAACTCTCAGGGTTAATGGATGTTAGATTACTGAGAAACTGTGTTAATGGATGTTAGATTACTGAGAAACTCTGTTAATGGATGTTAGATTACTGAGAAACTGTGTTAATGGATGTTAGATTTCTGAGAAACTCTGTGTTAATGGATGCTAGATTACTGAGAAACGGTGTTAATGGATGTTAGATTACTGAGAAACTGTGTTAATGGATGCTAGATTACTGAGAAACTGTGTTAATGGATGCTAGATTACTGAGAAACGGTGTTAATGGATGTTAGATTACTGAGAAACGGTGTTAATGGATGTTAGATTACTGAGAAACTCACTGTTAATGGATGTTAGATTTCTGAGAAACTCTCAGGGTTAATGGATGTTAGATTACTGAGAAACTGTGTTAATGGATGTTAGATTACTGAGAAACTCTGTTAATGGATGTTAGATTACTGAGAAACTGTGTTAATGGATGTTAGATTACTGAGAAACTCTCAGGGTTAATGGATGTTAGATTACTGAGAAACTGTGTTAATGGATGTTAGATTACTGAGAAACTGTGTTAATGGATGTTAGATTACTGAGAAACTGTGTTAATGGATGTTAGATTACTGAGAAACTGTGTTAATAGATGTTAGATTACTGAGAAACTGTGTTAATGGATGTTAGATTACTGAGAAACTGTGTTAATGGATGTTAGATTACTGAGAAACTCTGTTAATGGATGTTAGATTACTGAGAAACTCTGTTAATGGATGTTAGATTACTGAGAAACTCTGTTAATGGATGTTAGATTACTGAGAAACTCTGTTAATGGATGTTAGATTACTGAGAAACGGTGTTAATGGATGTTAGATTACTGAGAAACTCTGTTAATGGATGTTAGATTACTGAGAAACTCTGTTAATGGATGTTAGATTACTGAGAAACTGTGTTAATGGATGTTAGATTACTGAGAAACTGTGTTAATGGATGTTAGATTACTGAGAAACTCTGTTAATGGATGTTAGATTACTGAGAAACTGTGTTAATGGATGTTAGATTACTGAGAAACTCTGTAAATGGATGTTAGATTACTGAGAAACTGTTAATGGATGTTAGATTACTGAGAAACTGTGTTAATGGATGTTAGATTACTGAGAAACTCACTGTTAATGGATGTTAGATTACTGAGAAACTCACTGTTAATGGATGTCAGATTACTGTGAAACTCTGTTAATGGATGTTAGATTTCTGAGAAACTCTGTTAATGGATGTTAGATTACTGAGAAACTCACTGTTAATGGATGTCAGATTACTGTGAAACTCTGTTAATGGATGTTAGATTACTGAGAAACTGTGTTAATGGATGTTAGATTACTGAGAAACGGTGTTAATGGATGTTAGATTACTGAGAAACTCACTGTTAATGGATGTTAGATTACTGAGAAACTGTGTTAATGGATGTTAGATTACTGAGAAACGGTGTTAATGGATGTTAGATTACTGAGAAACTCAGTTAATGGATGTTAGATTACTGAGAAACGGTGTTAATGGATGTTAGATTACTGAGAAACTGTGTTAATGGATGTTAGATTACTGAGAAACTCTGTTAATGGATGTTAGATTACTGAAAAACTCTGTTAATGGATGTTAGATTACTGTGAAACTCACTGTAAATGGATGTTAGATTTCTGAGAAACTCTGTTAATGGATGTTAGATTACTGAGAAACTGCGTTAATGGATGTTAGATTACTGAGAAACTGCGTTAATGGATGTTAGATTACTGAGAAACTGTTAATGGATGTTAGATTACTGAGAAACGGTGTTAATGGATGTTAGATTACTGAGAAACTGTGTTAATGGATGTTAGATTACTGAGAAACGGTGTTAATGGATGTTAGATTACTGAGAAACGGTGTTAATGGATGTTAGATTACTGAGAAACTGTGTTAATGGATGTTAGATTACTGAGAAACTCACTGTTAATGGATGTTAGATTACTGAGAAACGGTGTTAATGGATGTTAGATTACTGAGAAACTGTGTTAATGGATGTTAGATTACTGAGAAACGGTGTTAATGGATGTTAGATTACTGAGAAACTCTGTTAATGGATGTTAGATTTCTGAGAAACGGTGTTAATGGATGTTAGATTACTGAGAAACTCTCAGGGTTAATGGAGGTTAGATTACTGAGAGACTGTGTTAATGGATGTTAGATTACTGAGAAACTGTGTTAATGGATGTCAGATTACTGAGAAACTCTCTGTTAATGGATGTCAGATTACTGAGAAACTGTGTTAATGGATGTTAGATTACTGAGAAACTCACTGTTAATGGACGTTAGATTACTGAGAAACTCTCAGGGTTAATGGATGTTAGATTACTGAGAAACTCTCAGGGTTAATGGATGTTAGATTACTGAGAAACTCTCAGGGTTAATGGATGTTAGATTACTGAGAAACTCTGTTAATGGATGTCAGATTACTGAGAAACTGTGTTAATGGATGTTAGATTACTGAGAAACTCTGTTAATGGATGTCAGATTACTGAGAAACTCTCAGGGTGAATGGATGTTAGATTACTGAGAAACTGTGTTAATGGATGTTAGATTACTGAGAAACTGTGTTAATGGATGCTAGATTACTGAGAAACGGTGTTAATGGATGTTAGATTACTGAGAAACGGTGTTAATGGATGTTAGATTACTGAGAAACTCACTGTTAATGGATGTTAGATTTCTGAGAAACTCTCAGGGTTAATGGATGTTAGATTACTGAGAAACTGTGTTAATGGATGTTAGATTACTGAGAAACTCTGTTAATGGATGTTAGATTACTGAGAAACTGTGTTAATGGATGTTAGATTTCTGAGAAACTCTGTGTTAATGGATGCTAGATTACTGAGAAACGGTGTTAATGGATGTTAGATTACTGAGAAACTGTGTTAATGGATGCTAGATTACTGAGAAACTGTGTTAATGGATGCTAGATTACTGAGAAACGGTGTTAATGGATGTTAGATTACTGAGAAACGGTGTTAATGGATGTTAGATTACTGAGAAACTCACTGTTAATGGATGTTAGATTTCTGAGAAACTCTCAGGGTTAATGGATGTTAGATTACTGAGAAACTGTGTTAATGGATGTTAGATTACTGAGAAACTCTGTTAATGGATGTTAGATTACTGAGAAACTGTGTTAATGGATGTTAGATTACTGAGAAACTCTCAGGGTTAATGGATGTTAGATTACTGAGAAACTGTGTTAATGGATGTTAGATTACTGAGAAACTGTGTTAATGGATGTTAGATTACTGAGAAACTGTGTTAATGGATGTTAGATTACTGAGAAACTGTGTTAATAGATGTTAGATTACTGAGAAACTGTGTTAATGGATGTTAGATTACTGAGAAACTGTGTTAATGGATGTTAGATTACTGAGAAACTCTGTTAATGGATGTTAGATTACTGAGAAACTCTGTTAATGGATGTTAGATTACTGAGAAACTCTGTTAATGGATGTTAGATTACTGAGAAACTCTGTTAATGGATGTTAGATTACTGAGAAACGGTGTTAATGGATGTTAGATTACTGAGAAACTCTGTTAATGGATGTTAGATTACTGAGAAACTCTGTTAATGGATGTTAGATTACTGAGAAACTGTGTTAATGGATGTTAGATTACTGAGAAACTCTGTTAATGGATGTTAGATTACTGAGAAACTGTGTTAATGGATGTTAGATTACTGAGAAACTCTGTAAATGGATGTTAGATTACTGAGAAACTGTTAATGGATGTTAGATTACTGAGAAACTGTGTTAATGGATGTTAGATTACTGAGAAACTCACTGTTAATGGATGTTAGATTACTGAGAAACTCACTGTTAATGGATGTCAGATTACTGTGAAACTCTGTTAATGGATGTTAGATTTCTGAGAAACTCTGTTAATGGATGTTAGATTACTGAGAAACTCACTGTTAATGGATGTCAGATTACTGTGAAACTCTGTTAATGGATGTTAGATTACTGAGAAACTGTGTTAATGGATGTTAGATTACTGAGAAACGGTGTTAATGGATGTTAGATTACTGAGAAACTCACTGTTAATGGATGTTAGATTACTGAGAAACTGTGTTAATGGATGTTAGATTACTGAGAAACGGTGTTAATGGATGTTAGATTACTGAGAAACTCTGTTAATGGATGTTAGATTACTGAGAAACGGTGTTAATGGATGTTAGATTACTGAGAAACTGTGTTAATGGATGTTAGATTACTGAGAAACTCTGTTAATGGATGTTAGATTACTGAAAAACTCTGTTAATGGATGTTAGATTACTGTGAAACTCACTGTAAATGGATGTTAGATTTCTGAGAAACTCTGTTAATGGATGTTAGATTACTGAGAAACTGCGTTAATGGATGTTAGATTACTGAGAAACTGCGTTAATGGATGTTAGATTACTGAGAAACTGTTAATGGATGTTAGATTACTGAGAAACGGTGTTAATGGATGTTAGATTACTGAGAAACTGTGTTAATGGATGTTAGATTACTGAGAAACGGTGTTAATGGATGTTAGATTACTGAGAAACGGTGTTAATGGATGTTAGATTACTGAGAAACTGTGTTAATGGATGTTAGATTACTGAGAAACTCACTGTTAATGGATGTTAGATTACTGAGAAACGGTGTTAATGGATGTTAGATTACTGAGAAACTGTGTTAATGGATGTTAGATTACTGAGAAACGGTGTTAATGGATGTTAGATTACTGAGAAACTCTGTTAATGGATGTTAGATTTCTGAGAAACGGTGTTAATGGATGTTAGATTACTGAGAAACTCTCAGGGTTAATGGAGGTTAGATTACTGAGAGACTGTGTTAATGGATGTTAGATTACTGAGAAACTGTGTTAATGGATGTCAGATTACTGAGAAACTCTCTGTTAATGGATGTCAGATTACTGAGAAACTGTGTTAATGGATGTTAGATTACTGAGAAACTCACTGTTAATGGACGTTAGATTACTGAGAAACTCTCAGGGTTAATGGATGTTAGATTACTGAGAAACTCTCAGGGTTAATGGATGTTAGATTACTGAGAAACTCTCAGGGTTAATGGATGTTAGATTACTGAGAAACTCTGTTAATGGATGTCAGATTACTGAGAAACTGTGTTAATGGATGTTAGATTACTGAGAAACTCTGTTAATGGATGTCAGATTACTGAGAAACTCTCAGGGTGAATGGATGTTAGATTACTGAGAAACTGTGTTAATGGATGTTAGATTACTGAGAAACTCTGTTAATGGATGTCAGATTACTGAGAAACTGTGTTAATGGATGTTAGATTACTGAGAAACTCTCAGGGTTAACGGATGTTAGATTACTGAGAAACTGTGTTAATGGATGTTAGATTACTGAGAAACTGTGTTAATGGATGTTAGATTACTGAGAAACTGTGTTAATGGATGTTAGATTACTGAGAAACTCTGTAAATGGATGTTAGATTACTGAGAAACTCACTGTTAATGGATGTTAGATTACTGAGAAACGGTGTTAATGGATGTTAGATTACTGAGAAACGGTGTTAATGGATGTTAGATTACTGAGAAACTCTGTTAATGGATGTTAGATTACTGAGAAACTGTGTTAATGGATGTTAGATTACTGAGAAACTGTGTTAATGGATGTTAGATTACTGAGAAACTGTGTTAATGGATGTTAGATTACTGAGAAACTCTGTAAATGGATGTTAGATTACTGAGAAACTGTGTTAATGGATGCTAGATTACTGAGAAACTCTCAGGGTTAATGGATGTTAGATTACTGAGAAACTGTTAATGGATGTTAGATTACTGAGAAACTGTGTTAATGGATGTTAGATTACTGAGAAACTGTGTTAATGGATGCTAGATTACTGAGAAACTGTGTTAATGGATGTTAGATTACTGAGAAACTCTGTGTTAATGGATGCTAGATTACTGAGAAACTCTGTGTTAATGGATGTTAGATTACTGAGAAACTGTGTTAATGGATGTTAGATTACTGAGAAACGGTGTTAATGGATGTTAGATTACTGAGAAACTCACTGTTAATGGATGTTAGATTACTGAGAAACTCTCAGGGTTAATGGATGTTAGATTACTGAGAAACTGTTAATGGATGTTAGATTACTGAGAAACTGTGTTAATGGATGTTAGATTACTGAGAAACTGTGTTAATGGATGCTAGATTACTGAGAAACTGTGTTAATGGATGTTAGATTACTGAGAAACTCTGTGTTAATGGATGTTAGATTACTGAGAAACTGTGTTAATGGATGTTAGATTACTGAGAAACGGTGTTAATGGATGTTAGATTACTGAGAAACTCACTGTTAATGGATGCTAGACTACTGAGAAACTCACTGTTAATGGATGTCAGATTACTGTGAAACTCACTGTTAATGGATGTTAGATTACTGAGAAACTGTGTTAATGGATGTTAGATTACTGAGAAACTGTTAATGGATGTCAGATTACTGTGAAACTCACTGTTAATGGATGTTAGATTTCTGAGAAACTCTGTTAATGGATGCTAGATTACTGAGAAACTGTGTTAATGGATGTTAGATTACTGAGAAACTGTGTTAATGGATGTTAGATTACTGAGAAACGGTGTTAATGGATGTTAGATTACTGAGAAACTGTTAATGGATGTTAGATTACTGAGAAACTCACTGTTAATGGATGTTAGATTACTGAGAAACGGTGTTAATGGATGTTAGATTACTGAGAAACTGTGTTAATGGATGTTAGATTACTGAGAAACTGTGTTAATGGATGCTAGATTACTGAGAAACGGTGTTAATGGATGTTAGATTACTGAGAAACTGTGTTAATGGATGCTAGATTACTGAGAAACTGTGTTAATGGATGCTAGATTACTGAGAAACGGTGTTAATGGATGTTAGATTACTGAGAAACTGTTAATGGATGTTAGATTACTGAGAAACTCACTGTTAATGGATGTTAGATTACTGAGAAACTGTTAATGGATGTTAGATTACTGAGAAACTGTGTTAATGGATGTTAGATTACTGAGAAACTGTGTTAATGGATGCTAGATTACTGAGAAACTGTGTTAATGGATGTTAGATTACTGAGAAACTCTGTGTTAATGGATGTTAGATTACTGAGAAACTGTGTTAATGGATGTTAGATTACTGAGAAACGGTGTTAATGGATGTTAGATTACTGAGAAACTCACTGTTAATGGATGCTAGACTACTGAGAAACTCACTGTTAATGGATGTCAGATTACTGTGAAACTCACTGTTAATGGATGTTAGATTACTGAGAAACTGTGTTAATGGATGTTAGATTACTGAGAAACTGTTAATGGATGTCAGATTACTGTGAAACTCACTGTTAATGGATGTTAGATTTCTGAGAAACTCTGTTAATGGATGCTAGATTACTGAGAAACTGTGTTAATGGATGTTAGATTACTGAGAAACTGTGTTAATGGATGTTAGATTACTGAGAAACGGTGTTAATGGATGTTAGATTACTGAGAAACTGTTAATGGATGTTAGATTACTGAGAAACTCACTGTTAATGGATGTTAGATTACTGAGAAACGGTGTTAATGGATGTTAGATTACTGAGAAACTGTGTTAATGGATGTTAGATTACTGAGAAACTGTGTTAATGGATGTTAGATTACTGAGAAACTCTGTTAATGGATGTTAGATTACTGAGAAACTGTGTTAATGGATGTTAGATTACTGAGAAACTCTGTTAATGGATGTTAGATTACTGAGAAACTCTGTTAATGGATGTTAGATTACTGAGAAACTCTGTTAATGGATGTTAGATTACTGAGAAACTCTGTTAATGGATGTTAGATTACTGAGAAACTGTGTTAATGGATGTTAGATTACTGAGAAACTGTGTTAATGGATGTTAGATTACTGAGAAACTCTGTTAATGGATGTTAGATTACTGAGAAACTGTGTTAATGGATGTTAGATTACTGAGAAACTCTGTAAATGGATGTTAGATTACTGAGAAACTGTTAATGGATGTTAGATTACTGAGAAACTGTGTTAATGGATGTTAGATTACTGAGAAACTCACTGTTAATGGATGTTAGATTACTGAGAAACTCACTGTTAATGGATGTCAGATTACTGTGAAACTCTGTTAATGGATGTTAGATTTCTGAGAAACTCTGTTAATGGATGTTAGATTACTGAGAAACTCACTGTTAATGGATGTCAGATTACTGTGAAACTCTGTTAATGGATGTTAGATTACTGAGAAACTGTGTTAATGGATGTTAGATTACTGAGAAACGGTGTTAATGGATGTTAGATTACTGAGAAACTCACTGTTAATGGATGTTAGATTACTGAGAAACTCTGTTAATGGATGTTAGATTACTGAGAAACGGTGTTAATGGATGTTAGATTACTGAGAAACTGTTAATGGATGTTAGATTACTGAGAAACTCTGTTAATGGATGTTAGATTACTGAGAAACTGTGTTAATGGATGTTAGATTACTGAGAAACTCACTGTTAATGGATGTTAGATTACTGAGAAACGGTGTTAATGGATGTTAGATTACAGAGAAACTGTGTTAATGGATGTTAGATTACTGAGAAACGGTGTTAATGGATGTTAGATTACTGAGAAACTCTGTTAATGGATGTTAGATTACTGAGAAACGGTGTTAATGGATGTTAGATTACTGAGAAACTGTGTTAATGGATGTTAGATTACTGAGAAACTCTGTTAATGGATGTTAGATTACTGAGAAACTCTGTTAATGGATGTTAGATTACTGTGAAACTCACTGTTAATGGATGTTAGATTTCTGAGAAACTCTGTTAATGGATGTTAGATTACTGAGAAACTGCGTTAATGGATGTTAGATTACTGAGAAACTGCGTTAATGGATGTTAGATTACTGAGAAACTGTTAATGGATGTTAGATTACTGAGAAACGGTGTTAATGGATGTTAGATTACTGAGAAACTGTGTTAATGGATGTTAGATTACTGAGAAACGGTGTTAATGGATGTTAGATTACTGAGAAACTCACTGTTAATGGATGTTAGATTACTGAGAAACGGTGTTAATGGATGTTAGATTACTGAGAAACGGTGTTAATGGATGTTAGATTACTGAGAAACTCTGTTAATGGATGTTAGATTACTGAGAAACGGTGTTAATGGATGTTAGATTACTGAGAAACTCTCAGGGTTAATGGATGTTAGATTACTGAGAAACTGTGTTAATGGATGTTAGATTACTGAGAAACTCTGTTAATGGATGTCAGATTACTGAGAAACTCTCTGTTAATGGATGTCAGATTACTGAGAAACTGTGTTAATGGATGTTAGATTACTGAGAAACTCACTGTTAATGGATGTTAGATTACTGAGAAACTGTGTTAATGGATGTTAGATTACTGAGAAACGGTGTTAATGGATGTTAGATTACTGAGAAACTGTGTTAATGGATGTTAGATTACTGAGAAACGGTGTTAATGGATGTTAGATTACATGAAACGGTGTTAATGGATGTTAGATTACTGAGAAACTGTGTTAATGGATGTTAGATTACTGAGAAACGGTGTTAATGGATGTTAGATTACTGAGAAACTGTTAATGGATGTTAGATTACTGAGAAACTCACTGTTAATGGATGTTAGATTACTGAGAAACGGTGTTAATGGATGTTAGATTACTGAGAAACTGTGTTAATGGATGTTAGATTACTGAGAAACTCTGTTAATGGATGTTAGATTACTGAGAAACTCTGTTAATGGATGTTAGATTACTGAGAAACTGTGTTAATGGATGTTAGATTACTGAGAAACTCTGTTAATGGATGTTAGATTACTGAGAAACTCTGTTAATGGATGTTAGATTACTGAGAAACGGTGTTAATGGATGTTAGATTACTGAGAAACTCTGTTAATGGATGTTAGATTACTGAGAAACTCTGTTAATGGATGTTAGATTACTGAGAAACTGTGTTAATGGATGTTAGATTACTGAGAAACTGTGTTAATGGATGTTAGATTACTGAGAAACTCTGTTAATGGATGTTAGATTACTGAGAAACTGTGTTAATGGATGTTAGATTACTGAGAAACTCTGTAAATGGATGTTAGATTACTGAGAAACTGTTAATGGATGTTAGATTACTGAGAAACTGTGTTAATGGATGTTAGATTACTGAGAAACTCACTGTTAATGGATGTTAGATTACTGAGAAACTCACTGTTAATGGATGTCAGATTACTGTGAAACTCTGTTAATGGATGTTAGATTTCTGAGAAACTCTGTTAATGGATGTTAGATTACTGAGAAACTCACTGTTAATGGATGTCAGATTACTGTGAAACTCTGTTAATGGATGTTAGATTACTGAGAAACTGTGTTAATGGATGTTAGATTACTGAGAAACGGTGTTAATGGATGTTAGATTACTGAGAAACTCACTGTTAATGGATGTTAGATTACTGAGAAACTCTGTTAATGGATGTTAGATTACTGAGAAACGGTGTTAATGGATGTTAGATTACTGAGAAACTGTTAATGGATGTTAGATTACTGAGAAACTCTGTTAATGGATGTTAGATTACTGAGAAACTGTGTTAATGGATGTTAGATTACTGAGAAACTCACTGTTAATGGATGTTAGATTACTGAGAAACGGTGTTAATGGATGTTAGATTACAGAGAAACTGTGTTAATGGATGTTAGATTACTGAGAAACGGTGTTAATGGATGTTAGATTACTGAGAAACTCTGTTAATGGATGTTAGATTACTGAGAAACGGTGTTAATGGATGTTAGATTACTGAGAAACTGTGTTAATGGATGTTAGATTACTGAGAAACTCTGTTAATGGATGTTAGATTACTGAGAAACTCTGTTAATGGATGTTAGATTACTGTGAAACTCACTGTTAATGGATGTTAGATTTCTGAGAAACTCTGTTAATGGATGTTAGATTACTGAGAAACTGCGTTAATGGATGTTAGATTACTGAGAAACTGCGTTAATGGATGTTAGATTACTGAGAAACTGTTAATGGATGTTAGATTACTGAGAAACGGTGTTAATGGATGTTAGATTACTGAGAAACTGTGTTAATGGATGTTAGATTACTGAGAAACGGTGTTAATGGATGTTAGATTACTGAGAAACTCACTGTTAATGGATGTTAGATTACTGAGAAACGGTGTTAATGGATGTTAGATTACTGAGAAACTGTGTTAATGGATGTTAGATTACTGAGAAACGGTGTTAATGGATGTTAGATTACTGAGAAACTCTGTTAATGGATGTTAGATTACTGAGAAACGGTGTTAATGGATGTTAGATTACTGAGAAACTCTCAGGGTTAATGGATGTTAGATTACTGAGAAACTGTGTTAATGGATGTTAGATTACTGAGAAACTCTGTTAATGGATGTCAGATTACTGAGAAACTCTCTGTTAATGGATGTCAGATTACTGAGAAACTGTGTTAATGGATGTTAGATTACTGAGAAACTCACTGTTAATGGATGTTAGATTACTGAGAAACTGTGTTAATGGATGTTAGATTACTGAGAAACGGTGTTAATGGATGTTAGATTACTGAGAAACTGTGTTAATGGATGTTAGATTACTGAGAAACGGTGTTAATGGATGTTAGATTACATGAAACGGTGTTAATGGATGTTAGATTACTGAGAAACTGTGTTAATGGATGTTAGATTACTGAGAAACTCACTGTTAATGGATGTTAGATTACTGAGAAACGGTGTTAATGGATGTTAGATTACTGAGAAACTGTGTTAATGGATGTTAGATTACTGAGAAACGGTGTTAATGGATGTTAGATTACTGAGAAACTCTGTTAATGGATGTTAGATTACTGAGAAACGGTGTTAATGGATGTTAGATTACTGAGAAACTGTGTTAATGGATGTTAGATTACTGAGAAACTCTCAGGGTTAATGGAGGTTAGATTACTGAGAGACTGTGTTAATGGATGTTAGATTACTGAGAAACTGTGTTAATGGATGTCAGATTACTGAGAAACTCTCTGTTAATGGATGTCAGATTACTGAGAAACTGTGTTAATGGATGTTAGATTACTGAGAAACTCACTGTTAATGGACGTTAGATTACTGAGAAACTCTCAGGGTTAATGGATGTTAGATTACTGAGAAACTGTGTTAATGGATGTTAGATTACTGAGAAACTCTCAGGGTTAATGGATGTTAGATTACTGAGAAACTCTGTTAATGGATGTCAGATTACTGAGAAACTGTGTTAATGGATGTTAGATTACTGAGAAACTCTGTTAATGGATGTCAGATTACTGAGAAACTCTCAGGGTGAATGGATGTTAGATTACTGAGAAACTGTGTTAATGGATGTTAGATTACTGAGAAACTCTGTTAATGGATGTCAGATTACTGAGAAACTGTGTTAATGGATGTTAGATTACTGAGAAACTCTCAGGGTTAACGGATGTTAGATTACTGAGAAACTGTGTTAATGGATGTTAGATTACTGAGAAACTGTGTTAATGGATGTTAGATTACTGAGAAACTGTGTTAATGGATGTTAGATTACTGAGAAACTGTGTTAATGGATGTTAGATTACTGAGAAACTCACTGTTAATGGATGTTAGATTACTGAGAAACGGTGTTAATGGATGTTAGATTACTGAGAAACTGTGTTAATGGATGTTAGATTACTCAGAAACGGTGTTAATGGATGTTAGATTACTGAGAAACTCTGTTAATGGATGTTAGATTACTGAGAAACTGTGTTAATGGATGTTAGATTACTGAGAAACTGCGTTAATGGATGTTAGATTACTGAGAATCTCTCAGGGTTAATGGATGTTAGATTACTGAGAAACTGCGTTAATGGATGTTAGATTACTGAGAAACTGCGTTAATGGATGTTAGATTACTGAGAAACTGTTAATGGATGTTAGATTACTGAGAAACTGTGTTAATGGATGTTAGATTACTGAGAAACTGTGTTAATGGATGTTAGATTACTGAGAAACTGTGTTAATGGATGTTAGATTACTGAGAAACTCACTGTTAATGGATGTTAGATTACTGAGAAACGGTGTTAATGGATGTTAGATTACTGAGAAACTGTGTTAATGGATGTTAGATTACTGAGAAACTGTGTTAATGGATGTTAGATTACTGAGAAACGGTGTTAATGGATGTTAGATTACTGAGAAACTCTGTTAATGGATGTTAGATTACTGAGAAACGGTGTTAATGGATGTTAGATTACTGAGAAACGGTGTTAATGGATGTTAGATTACTGAGAAACTGTGTTAATGGATGTTAGATTACTGAGAAACTCACTGTTAATGGATGTTAGATTACTGAGAAACGGTGTTAATGGATGTTAGATTACTGAGAAACTGTGTTAATGGATGTTAGATTACTGAGAAACGGTGTTAATGGATGTTAGATTACTGAGAAACTCTGTTAATGGATGTTAGATTACTGAGAAACGGTGTTAATGGATGTTAGATTACTGAGAAACTGTGTTAATGGATGTTAGATTACTGAGAAACTCTCAGGGTTAATGGATGTTAGATTACTGAGAAACTGTGTTAATGGATGTTAGATTACTGAGAAACTCTGTTAATGGATGTCAGATTACTGAGAAACTCTCTGTTAATGGATGTCAGATTACTGAGAAACTGTGTTAATGGATGTTAGATTACTGAGAAACTCACTGTTAATGGATGTTAGATTACTGAGAAACTGTGTTAATGGATGTTAGATTACTGAGAAACGGTGTTAATGGATGTTAGATTACTGAGAAACTGTGTTAATGGATGTTAGATTACTGAGAAACGGTGTTAATGGATGTTAGATTACTGAGAAACGGTGTTAATGGATGTTAGATTACTGAGAAACTGTGTTAATGGATGTTAGATTACTGAGAAACTCACTGTTAATGGATGTTAGATTACTGAGAAACGGTGTTAATGGATGTTAGATTACTGAGAAACTGTGTTAATGGATGTTAGATTACTGAGAAACGGTGTTAATGGATGTTAGATTACTGAGAAACTCTGTTAATGGATGTTAGATTACTGAGAAACGGTGTTAATGGATGTTAGATTACTGAGAAACTGTGTTAATGGATGTTAGATTACTGAGAAACTCTCAGGGTTAATGGATGTTAGATTACTGAGAAACTGTGTTAATGGATGTTAGATTACTGAGAAACTGTGTTAATGGATGTCAGATTACTGAGAAACTCTCTGTTAATGGATGTCAGATTACTGAGAAACTGTGTTAATGGATGTTAGATTACTGAGAAACTCACTGTTAATGGATGTTAGATTACTGAGAAACTCTCAGGGTTAATGGATGTTAGATTACTGAGAAACTGTGTTAATGGATGTTAGATTACTGAGAAACTCTGTTAATGGATGTTAGATTACTGAGAAACTGTGTTAATGGATGTTAGATTACTGAGAAACTGTGTTAATGGATGTTAGATTACTGAGAAACTCTGTTAATGGATGTTAGATTACTGAGAAACTCTGTTAATGGATGTTAGATTACTGAGAAACTCTGTTAATGGATGTTAGATTACTGAGAAACTCACTGTTAATGGATGTTAGATTACTGAGAAACTCTCAGGGTTAATGGATGTTAGATTACTGAGAAACTCTGTTAATGGATGTTAGATTACTGAGAAACTGTGTTAATGGATGTTAGATTACTGAGAAACTCTGTTAATGGATGTCAGATTACTGAGAAACTCTCAGGGTGAATGGATGTTAGATTACTGAGAAACTGTGTTAATGGATGTTAGATTACTGAGAAACTCTGTTAATGGATGTCAGATTACTGAGAAACTGTGTTAATGGATGTTAGATTACTGAGAAACTCTCAGGGTTAACGGATGTTAGATTACTGAGAAACTGTGTTAATGGATGTTAGATTACTGAGAAACTGTGTTAATGGATGTTAGATTACTGAGAAACTCACTGTTAATGGATGTTAGATTACTGAGAAACTGTGTTAATGGATGTTAGATTACTGAGAAACTCTGTAAATGGATGTTAGATTACTGAGAAACTCACTGTTAATGGATGTTAGATTACTGAGAAACGGTGTTAATGGATGTTAGATTACTGAGAAACGGTGTTAATGGATGTTAGATTACTGAGAAACTCTGTTAATGGATGTTAGATTACTGAGAAACTGTTAATGGATGTTAGATTACTGAGAAACTGTGTTAATGGATGTTAGATTACTGAGAAACTGTGTTAATGGATGTTAGATTACTGAGAAACTCTGTAAATGGATGTTAGATTACTGAGAAACTGTGTTAATGGATGTTAGATTACTGAGAAACTCTGTTAATGGATGTTAGATTACTGAGAAACTGTGTTAATGGATGTTAGATTACTGAGAAACTCACTGTTAATGGATGTTAGATTACTGAGAAACTCTGTTAATGGATGTTAGATTACTGAGAAACTGTGTTAATGGATGTTAGATTACTGAGAAACGGTGTCAATGGATGTTAGATTACTGAGAAACTCACTGTTAATGGATGCTAGATTACTGAGAAACTCACTGTTAATGGATGTCAGATTACTGTGAAACTCACTGTTAATGGATGTTAGATTACTGAGAAACTGTGTTAATGGATGCTAGATTACTGAGAAACTGTGTTAATGGATGTCAGATTACTGAGAAACTGTGTTAATGGATGTTACTTTACTGAGAAACTGTGTTAATGGATGTTAGATTACTGAGAAACTGTGTTAATGGATGTCAGATTACTGTGAAACTCACTGTTAATGGATGTTAGATTACTGAGAAACTCTCAGGGTTAATGGATGTTAGATTACTGAGAAACTGTGTTAATGGATGTTAGATTACTGAGAAACTCACTGTTAATGGATGTTAGATTACTGAGAAACTGTGTTAATGGATGTTAGATTACTGAGAAACTGTGTTAATGGATGTTAGATTACTGAGAAACTCTGTAAATGGATGTTAGATTACTGAGAAACTCTCTGTTAATGGATGTTAGATTACTGAGAAACTCTGTTAATGGATGTTAGATTACTGAGAAACTGTGTTAATGGATGTTAGATTACTGAGAAACTCTGTTAATGGATGTTAGATTACTGAGAAACTCACTGTTAATGGATGTTAGATTACTGAGAAACTCTCAGGGTAAATGGATGTTAGATTACTGAGAAACTCACTGTTAATGGATGTTAGATTACTGAGAAACTCTGTTAATGGATGTTAGATTACTGAGAAACTGTGTTAATGGATGTTAGATTACTGAGAAACTCTGTTAATGGATGTTAGATTACTGAGAAACTCACTGTTAATGGATGTTAGATTACTGAGAAACTCTCAGGGTTAATGGATGTTAGATTACTGAGAAACTGTGTTAATGGATGTTAGATTACTGAGAAACTCTCAGGGTTAATGGATGTTAGATTACTGAGAAACTGTGTTAATGGATGTTAGATTACTGAGAAACTGTTAATGGATGTTAGATTACTGAGAAACTGTGTTAATGGATGTTAGATTACTGAGAAACTCTCAGGGTTAATGGATGTTAGATTACTGAGAAACTGTGTTAATGGATGTTAGATTACTGAGAAACTGTTAATGGATGTTAGATTACTGAGAAACTGTGTTAATGGATGTTAGATTACTGAGAAACTGTTAATGGATGTTAGATTACTGAGAAACTGTGTTAATGGATGTTAGATTACTGAGAAACAGTGTTAATGGATGTTAGATTACTGAGAAACTCTGTAAATGGATGTTAGATTACTGAGAAACTCACTGTTAATGGATGTTAGATTACTGAGAAACGGTGTTAATGGATGTTAGATTACTGAGAAACTCACTGTTAATGGATGTTAGATTACTGAGAAATTGTGTTAATGGATGTTAGATTACTGAGAAACTGTGTTAATGGATGTTAGATTACTGAGAAACTGTGTTAATGGATGTTAGATTCCTGAGAAACTGTGTTAATGGATGTTAGATTACTGAGAAACTGTGTTAATGGATGTTAGATTACTGAGAAACTCTCAGGGTTAATGGATGTTAGATTACTGAGAAACTCTCTGTTAATGGATGTTAGATTACTGAGAAACTCTCAGGGTTAATGGATGTTAGATTACTGAGAAACTGTGTTAATGGATGTTAGATTACTGAGAAACTCTGTAAATGGATGTTAGATTACTGAGAAACGGTGTTAATGGATGTTAGATTACTGAGAAACTCTCAGGGTTAATGGATGTTAGATTACTGAGAAACTCTGTTAATGGATGTTAGATTACTGAGAAACTGTGTTAATGGATGCTAGATTACTGTGAAACTGTGTTAATGGATGTTAGATTACTGAGAAACTGTGTTAATGGATGTTAGATTACTGAGAAACTGTGTTAATGGATGTTAGATTACTGAGAAACTGTGTTAATGGATGTTAGATTACTGAGAAACTCTGTAAATGGATGTTAGATTACTGAGAAACGGTGTTAATGGATGTTAGATTACTGAGAAACTCTCAGGGTTAATGGATGTTAGATTACTGAGAAACTCTGTTAATGGATGTTAGATTACTGAGAAACTGTGTTAATGGATGCTAGATTACTGTGAAACTGTGTTAATGGATGTTAGATTACTGAGAAACTGTGTTAATGGATGTTAGATTACTGAGAAACTGTGTTAATGGATGTTAGATTACTGAGAAACTGTTAATGGATGTTAGATTACTGAGAAACTCTCAGGGTTAATGGATGTTAGATTACTGAGAAACTGTGTTAATGGATGTTAGATTACTGAGAAACTCTCAGGGTTAATGGATGTTAGATTACTGAGAAACTCACTGTTAATGGATGTTAGATTACTGAGAAACTCTCAGGGTTAATGGATGTTAGATTACTGAGAAACTGTTAATGGATGTTAGATTACTGAGAAACTGTGTTAATGGATGTTAGATTACTGAGAAACTGTGTTAATGGATGTTAGATTACTGAGAAACTCTGTGTTAATGGATGCTAGATTACTGAGAAACTGTGTTAATGGATGTTAGATTACTGAGATACGGTGTTAATGGATGTTAGACTACTGAGAAACTCACTGTTAATGGATGTCAGATTACTGTGAAACTCACTGTTAATGGATGTTAGATTACTGAGAAACTGTGTTAATGGATGTTAGATTACTGAGAAACTGTGTTAATGGATGTCAGATTACTGAGAAACTGTTAATGGATGTTAGATTACTGAGAAACTGTGTTAATGGATGTCAGATTACTGTGAAACTCACTGTTAATGGATGTTAGATTTCTGAGAAACTCTGTTAATGGATGTTAGATTACTGAGAAACGGTGTTAATGGATGTTAGATTACTGAGAAACTCTGTTAATGGATGTTAGATTACTGAGAAACTGTGTTAATGGATGCTAGATTACTGAGAAACGGTGTTAATGGATGTTAGATTACTGAGAAACTGTGTTAATGGATGCTAGATTACTGAGAAACTGTGTTAATGGATGCTAGATTACTGAGAAACGGTGTTAATGGATGTTAGATTACTGAGAAACGGTGTTAATGGATGTTAGATTACTGAGAAACTCACTGTTAATGGATGTTAGATTACTGAGAAACGGTGTTAATGGATGTTAGATTACTGAGAAACGGTGTTAATGGATGTTAGATTACTGAGAAACTCTCAGGGTTAATGGATGTTAGATTACTGAGAAACTGTGTTAATGGATGTTAGATTACTGAGAAACTCACTGTTAATGGATGTTAGATTACTGAGAAACTGTGTTAATGGATGCTAGATTACTGAGAAACTGTGTTAATGGATGTCAGATTACTGAGAAACTGTGTTAATGGATGTTAGATTACTGAGAAACTGTGTTAATGGATGTTAGATTACTGAGAAACTGTGTTAATGGATGTCAGATTACTGTGAAACTCACTGTTAATGGATGTTAGATTACTGAGAAACTCTCAGGGTTAATGGATGTTAGATTACTGAGAAACTGTGTTAATGGATGTTAGATTACTGAGAAACTCACTGTTAATGGATGTTAGATTACTGAGAAACTGTGTTAATGGATGTTAGATTACTGAGAAACTGTGTTAATGGATGTTAGATTACTGAGAAACTCTGTAAATGGATGTTAGATTACTGAGAAACTCTCTGTTAATGGATGTTAGATTACTGAGAAACTCTGTTAATGGATGTTAGATTACTGAGAAACTGTGTTAATGGATGTTAGATTACTGAGAAACTCTGTTAATGGATGTTAGATTACTGAGAAACTCACTGTTAATGGATGTTAGATTACTGAGAAACTCTCAGGGTTAATGGATGTTAGATTACTGAGAAACTCACTGTTAATGGATGTTAGATTACTGAGAAACTCTGTTAATGGATGTTAGATTACTGAGAAACTGTGTTAATGGATGTTAGATTACTGAGAAACTCTGTTAATGGATGTTAGATTACTGAGAAACTCACTGTTAATGGATGTTAGATTACTGAGAAACTCTCAGGGTTAATGGATGTTAGATTACTGAGAAACTGTGTTAATGGATGTTAGATTACTGAGAAACTCTCAGGGTTAATGGATGTTAGATTACTGAGAAACTGTGTTAATGGATGTTAGATTACTGAGAAACTGTTAATGGATGTTAGATTACTGAGAAACTGTGTTAATGGATGTTAGATTACTGAGAAACTGTTAATGGATGTTAGATTACTGAGAAACTGTGTTAATGGATGTTAGATTACTGAGAAACAGTGTTAATGGATGTTAGATTACTGAGAAACTCTGTAAATGGATGTTAGATTACTGAGAAACTCACTGTTAATGGATGTTAGATTACTGAGAAACGGTGTTAATGGATGTTAGATTACTGAGAAACTCACTGTTAATGGATGTTAGATTACTGAGAAATTGTGTTAATGGATGTTAGATTACTGAGAAACTGTGTTAATGGATGTTAGATTACTGAGAAACTGTGTTAATGGATGTTAGATTACTGAGAAACTGTGTTAATGGATGTTAGATTACTGAGAAACTGTGTTAATGGATGTTAGATTACTGAGAAACTCTCAGGGTTAATGGATGTTAGATTACTGAGAAACTCTCTGTTAATGGATGTTAGATTACTGAGAAACTCTCAGGGTTAATGGATGTTAGATTACTGAGAAACTGTGTTAATGGATGTTAGATTACTGAGAAACTCTGTTAATGGATGTTAGATTACTGAGAAACTGTGTTAATGGATGTTAGATTTCTGAGAAACTCTGTTAATGGATGTTAGATTACTGAGAAACTGTGTTAATGGATGCTAGATTACTGTGAAACTGTGTTAATGGATGTTAGATTACTGAGAAACTGTTAATGGATGTTAGATTACTGAGAAACTGTGTTAATGGATGTTAGATTACTGAGAAACTGTGTTAATGGATGTTAGATTACTGAGAAACTCTGTAAATGGATGTTAGATTACTGAGAAACGGTGTTAATGGATGTTAGATTACTGAGAAACTCTCAGGGTTAATGGATGTTAGATTACTGAGAAACTCTGTTAATGGATGTTAGATTACTGAGAAACTGTGTTAATGGATGTTAGATTACTGAGAAACTGTTAATGGATGTTAGATTACTGAGAAACTCTCAGGGTTAATGGATGTTAGATTACTGAGAAACTGTGTTAATGGATGTTAGATTACTGAGAAACTCTCAGGGTTAATGGATGTTAGATTACTGAGAAACTCACTGTTAATGGATGTTAGATTACTGAGAAACTCTCAGGGTTAATGGATGTTAGATTACTGAGAAACTGTTAATGGATGTTAGATTACTGAGAAACTGTGTTAATGGATGTTAGATTACTGAGAAACTGTGTTAATGGATGTTAGATTACTGAGAAACTCTGTGTTAATGGATGCTAGATTACTGAGAAACTGTGTTAATGGATGTTAGATTACTGAGAAACGGTGTTAATGGATGTTAGACTACTGAGAAACTCACTGTTAATGGATGTCAGATTACTGTGAAACTCACTGTTAATGGATGTTAGATTACTGAGAAACTGTGTTAATGGATGTTAGATTACTGAGAAACTGTGTTAATGGATGTCAGATTACTGAGAAACTGTTAATGGATGTTAGATTACTGAGAAACTGTGTTAATGGATGTCAGATTACTGTGAAACTCACTGTTAATGGATGTTAGATTTCTGAGAAACTCTGTTAATGGATGTTAGATTACTGAGAAACGGTGTTAATGGATGTTAGATTACTGAGAAACTCTGTTAATGGATGTTAGATTACTGAGAAACTGTGTTAATGGATGCTAGATTACTGAGAAACGGTGTTAATGGATGTTAGATTACTGAGAAACTGTGTTAATGGATGCTAGATTACTGAGAAACTGTGTTAATGGATGCTAGATTACTGAGAAACGGTGTTAATGGATGTTAGATTGCTGAGAAACGGTGTTAATGGATGTTAGATTACTGAGAAACTCACTGTTAATGGATGTTAGATTACTGAGAAACGGTGTTAATGGATGTTAGATTACTGAGAAACGGTGTTAATGGATGTTAGATTACTGAGAAACTCTCAGGGTTAATGGATGTTAGATTACTGAGAAACTGTGTTAATGGATGTTAGATTACTGAGAAACTGTGTTAATGGATGTTAGATTACTGAGAAACTGTGTTAATGGATGTTAGATTACTGAGAAACTGTGTTAATGGATGTTAGATTACTGAGAAACGGTGTTAATGGATGTTAGATTACTGAGAAACTGTGTTAATGGATGCTAGATTACTGAGAAACTGTGTTAATGGATGCTAGATTACTGAGAAACGGTGTTAATGGATGTTAGATTACTGAGAAACTCTGTTAATGGATGTTAGATTACTGAGAAACGGTGTTAATGGATGTTAGATTACTGAGAAACTCACTGTTAATGGATGTTAGATTACTGAGAAACTCTGTTAATGGATGTTAGATTACTGAGAAACTCTGTTAATGGATGTTAGATTACTGAGAAACTGTGTTCATGGATGCTAGATTACTGAGAAACGGTGTTAATGGATGTTAGATTACTGAGAAACTCTGTTAATGGATGTTAGATTACTGAGAAACTGTGTTAATGGATGTTAGATTACTGAGAAACTCTGTAAATGGATGTTAGATTACTGAGAAACTGTTAATGGATGTTAGATTACTGAGAAACTCACTGTTAATGGATGTTAGATTACTGAGAAACTCACTGTTAATGGATGTCAGATTACTGAGAAACTCTGTTAATGGATGTTAGATTACTGAGAAACTGTGTTAATGGATGTTAGATTACTGAGAAACTGTGTTAATGGATGTTAGATTACTGAGAAACTCACTGTTAATGGATGTTAGATTACTGAGAAACTCACTGTTAATGGATGTCAGATTACTGTGAAACTCTGTTAATGGATGTTAGATTACTGAGAAACTGTGTTAATGGATGTTAGATTTCTGAGAAACTGTGTTAATGGATGTTAGATTTCTGAGAAACTCTGTTAATGGATGTTAGATTTCTGAGAAACTGTGTTAATGGATGTTAGATTACTGAGAAACTGTGTTAATGGATGTTAGATTTCTGAGAAACTGTGTTAATGGATGTTAGATTACTGAGAAACTGTGTTAATGGATGTTAGATTTCTGAGAAACTCTGTTAATGGATGTTAGATTACTGAGAAACTGTGTTAATGGATGTTAGATTACTGAGAAACTGTGTTAATGGATGTTAGATTACTGAGAAACTCTCAGGGTTAATGGATGTTAGATTACTGAGAAACTCACTGTTAATGGATGTTAGATTACTGAGAAACTCACTGTTAATGGATGTTAGATTACTGAGAAACTGTGTTAATGGATGTTAGATTACTGAGAAACTCTGTGTTAATGGATGTTAGATTACTGAGAAACTGTGTTAATGGATGTTAGATTACTGAGAAACTGTGTTAATGGATGTTAGATTACTGAGAAACTGTGTTAATGGATGTTAGATTACTGAGAAACTCACTGTTAATGGATGTTAGATTACTGAGAAACTCTGTTAATGGATGTTAGATTACTGAGAAACGGTGTTAATGGATGTTAGATTACTGAGAAACTGTTAATGGATGTTAGATTACTGAGAAACTCTCTGTTAATGGATGTTAGATTACTGAGAAACTGTGTTAATGGATGTTAGATTACTGAGAAACTGTGTTAATGGATGTTAGATTACTGAGAAACTCACTGTTAATGGATGTTAGATTACTGAGAAACGGTGTTAATGGATGTTAGATTACTGAGAAACTGTGTTAATGGATGTTAGATTACTGAGAAACTCTGTGTTAATGGATGTTAGATTACTGAGAAACTCACTGTTAATGGATGTTAGATTACTGAGAAACGGTGTTAATGGATGTTAGATTACTGAGAAACTGTGTTAATGGATGTTAGATTACTGAGAAACTCTGTTAATGGATGTTAGATTACTGAGAAACGGTGTTAATGGATGTTAGATTACTGAGAAACTCTGTTAATGGATGTTAGATTACTGAGAAACGGTGTTAATGGATGTTAGATTACTGAGAAACTCACTGTTAATGGATGCTAGACTACTGAGAAACTCACTGTTAATGGATGTCAGATTACTGTGAAACTCACTGTTAATGGATGTTAGATTTCTGAGAAACTCTGTTAATGGATGTTAGATTACTGAGAAACTGTGTTAATGGATGTTAGATTACTGAGAAACTGTTAATGGATGTTAGATTACTGAGAAACTGTGTTAATGGATGTTAGATTACTGAGAAACTGTGTTAATGGATGTTAGATTACTGAGAAACTCTGTAAATGGATGTTAGATTACTGAGAAACTCACTGTTAATGGATGTCAGATTACTGAGAAACTCACTGTTAATGGATGTCAGATTACTGTGAAACTCACTGTTAATGGATGTTAGATTTCTGAGAAACTCTGTTAATGGATGTTAGATTACTGAGAAACTCTCTGTTAATGGATGTTAGATTACTGAGAAACGGTGTTAATGGATGTCAGATTACTGTGAAACTCACTGTTAATGGATGTTAGATTACTGAGAAACTCTGTTAATGGATGTCAGATTACTGTGAAACTCACTGTTAATGGATGTTAGATTACTGAGAAACTGTTAATGGATGTTAGATTACTGAGAAACTCTGTTAATGGATGTTAGATTACTGAGAAACTCTGTTAATGGATGTTAGATTACTGAGAAACTGTGTTAATGGATGTTAGATTACTGAGAAACTGTTAATGGATGTTAGATTACTGAGAAACTCTCAGGGTTAATGGATGTTAGATTACTGAGAAACTGTGTTAATGGATGTTAGATTACTGAGAAACTGTGTTAATGGATGCTAGATTACTGAGAAACTGTGTTAATGGATGTTAGATTACTGAGAAACTCTGTAAATGGATGTTAGATTACTGAGAAACTGTTAATGGATGTTAGATTACTGAGAAACTGTGTTAATGGATGTTAGATTACTGAGAAACTCTGTAAATGGATGTCAGATTACTGAGAAACTCACTGTTAATGGATGTCAGATTACTGTGAAACTCACTGTTAATGGATGTTAGATTACTGTGAAACTCTGTTAATGGATGTTAGATTACTGAGAAACTGTGTTAATGGATGTTAGATTACTGAGAAACTCTGTTAATGGATGTTAGATTACTGGGAAACTCTCAGGGTTAATGGATGTTAGATTACTGAGAAACTCTCTGTTAATGGATGTTAGATTACTGAGAAACTCTCAGGGTTAATGGATGTTAGATTACTGAGAAACTCTCAGGGTTAATGGATGTTAGATTACTGAGAAACTCTCAGGGTTAATGGATGTTAGATTACTGAGAAACTCTGTTAATGGATGTTAGATTACTGAGAAACTGTTAATGGATGTTAGATTACTGAGAAACTGTGTTAATGGATGTTAGATTACTGAGAAACTGTGTTAATGGATGCTAGATTACTGAGAAACTGTGTTAATGGATGTTAGATTACTGAGAAACTCTCTTAATGGATGTTAGATTACTGAGAAACTGTGTTAATGGATGTTAGATTACTGAGAAACTCTGTGTTAATGGATGTTAGATTACTGAGAAACTGTGTTAATGGATGCTAGATTACTGAGAAACTCTGTTAATGGATGTTAGATTACTGAGAAACGGTGTTAATGGATGTTAGATTACTGAGAAACTGTGTTAATGGATGCTAGATTACTGAGAAACTGTGTTAATGGATGTTAGATTACTGAGAAACGGTGTTAATGGATGTTAGATTACTGAGAAACTCTGTTAATGGATGTTAGATTACTGAGAAACTCACTGTTAATGGATGCTAGACTACTGAGAAACTCACTGTTAATGGATGTCAGATTACTGTGAAACTCACTGTTAATGGATGTTAGATTACTGAGAAACTCTGTTAATGGATGTTAGATTACTGAGAAACTCTGTTAATGGATGTCAGATTACTGAGAAACTCTCAGGGTTAATGGATGTCAGATTACTGAGAAACTGTGTTAATGGATGTCAGATTACTGAGAAACTGTTAATGGATGTTAGATTACTGAGAAACTGTGTTAATGGATGTTAGATTACTGAGAAACTCTGTAAATGGATGTTAGATTACTGAGAAACTCTGTAAATGGATGTTAGATTACTGAGAAACTCTGTAAATGGATGTTAGATTACTGAGAAACTGTTAATGGATGTTAGATTACTGAGAAACTCACTGTTAATGGATGTTAGATTACTGAGAAACTGTGTTAATGGATGTCAGATTACTGAGAAACTCTCAGGGTTAATGGATGTCAGATTACTGAGAAACTGTGTTAATGGATGTCAGATTACTGAGAAACTGTTAATGGATGTTAGATTACTGAGAAACTGTGTTAATGGATGTTAGATTACTGAGAAACTCACTGTTAATGGATGTTAGATTACTGAGAAACTCTCAGGGTTAATGGATGTCAGATTACTGAGAAACTCTGTAAATGGATGTTAGATTACTGAGAAACTGTTAATGGATGTTAGATTACTGAGAAACTGTGTTAATGGATGTTAGATTACTGAGAAACTCTCAGGGTTAATGGATGTTAGATTACTGAGAAACTGTGTTAATGGATGTTAGATTACTGAGAAACTGTTAATGGATGTTAGATTACTGAGAAACTCTGTTAATGGATGTTAGATTACTGAGAAACTCTCAGGGTTAATGGATGTTAGATTACTGAGAAACTGTGTTAATGGATGTTAGATTACTGAGAAACTGTTAATGGATGTTAGATTACTGAGAAACTCTGTTAATGGATGTTAGATTACTGAGAAACTCAGGGTTAATGGATGTTAGATTACTGAGAAACTCTCAGGGTTAATGGATGTTAGATTACTGAGAAACTCACTGTTAATGGATGTTAGATTACTGAGAAACTGTGTTAATGGATGTTAGATTACTGAGAAACTCTGTTAATGGATGTTAGATTACTGAGAAACTCACTGTTAATGGATGTTAGATTACTGAGAAACGGTGTTAATGGATGTTAGATTACTGAGAAATTGTGTTAATGGATGTTAGATTTCTGAGAAATTGTGTTAATGGATGTTAGATTACTGAGAAACTGTGTTAATGGATGTTAGATTTCTGAGAAACTCTCTGTTAATGGATGTTAGATTACTGAGAAACTGTGTTAATGGATGTTAGATTACTGAGAAACTGTGTTAATGGATGTTAGATTACTGAGAAACTGTGTTAATGGATGTTAGATTACTGAGAAATTGTGTTAATGGATGTTAGATTACTGAGAAACTGTGTTAATGGATGTTAGATTTCTGAGAAACTCTCTGTTAATGGATGTTAGATTACTGAGAAACTGTGTTAATGGATGTTAGATTACTGAGAAACTGTGTTAATGGATGTTAGATTACTGAGAAACTGTGTTAATGGATGTTAGATTACTGAGAAATTGTGTTAATGGATGTTAGATTACTGAGAAACTCTGTTAATGGATGTTAGATTACTGAGAAACTGTGTTAATGGATGTTAGATTTCTGAGAAACTCTGTTAATGGATGTTAGATTACTGAGAAACTCTCAGGGTTAATGGATGTTAGATTACTGAGAAACTCTCTGTTAATGGATGTTAGATTACTGAGAAACTCTCTTAATGGATGTTAGATTACTGAGAAACTCTCAGGGTTAATGGATGTTAGATTACTGAGAAACTCTCTGTTAATGGATGTTAGATTACTGAGAAACTGTGTTAATGGATGTTAGATTACTGAGAAACTGTGTTAATGGATGTTAGATTACTGAGAAACTCTCAGGGTTAATGGATGTTAGATTTCTGAGAAACTCTCTGTTAATGGATGTTAGATTACTGAGAAACTGTTAATGGATGTTAGATTACTGAGAAACTCTCAGGGTTAATGGATGTTAGATTTCTGAGAAACTCTCTGTTAATGGATGTTAGATTACTGAGAAACTGTGTTAATGGATGTTAGATTACTGAGAAACTGTGTGAATGGATGTTAGATTACTGAGAAACTGTGTTAATGGATGTTAGATTACTGAGAAACTCTCTGTTAATGGATGTTAGATTACTGAGAAACTCTCTGTTAATGGATGTTAGATTACTGAGAAACTGTGTTAATGGATGTTAGATTTCTGAGAAACTCTCTGTTAATGGATGTTAGATTACTGAGAAACTGTGTTAATGGATGTCAGATTACTGTGAAACTGTGTTAATGGATGTTAGATTACTGAGAAACGGTGTTAATGGATGTTAGATTTCTGAGAAACTCTCTGTTAATGGATGTTAGATTACTGAGAAACTGTGTTAACGGATGTTAGATTACTGAGAAACTCTGTTAATGGATGTTAGATTTCTGAGAAACTGTGTTAATGGATGTTAGATTTCTGAGAAACTCTCTGTTAATGGATGTTAGATTACTGAGAAACTGTGTTAATGGATGTTAGATTTCTGAGAAACTCTCTGTTAATGGATGTTAGATTACTGAGAAACTCTGTTAATGGATGTTAGATTTCTGAGAAACTGTGTTAATGGATGTTAGATTACTGAGAAACTGTGTTAATGGATGTTAGATTACTGAGAAACTGTGTTAATGGATGTTAGATTACTGAGAAACTGTGTTAATGGATGTTAGATTTCTGAGAAACTCTCTGTTAATGGATGTTAGATTACTGAGAAACTGTGTTAATGGATGTTAGATTACTGAGAAACTGTGTTAATGGATGTCAGATTACTGAGAAACTGTGTTAATGGATGTTAGATTACTGAGAAACTGTGTTAATGGATGTTAGATTACTGAGAAACTGTGTTAATGGATGTTAGATTACTGAGAAACTGTGTTAATGGATGTTAGATTACTGAGAAACTGTGTTAATGGATGTTAGATTACTGAGAAACTGTGTTAATGGATGTTAGATTACTGAGAAACTCTGTTAATGGATGTTAGATTACTGAGAAACTGTGTTAATGGATGTTAGATTACTGAGAAACTGTGTTAATGGATGTTAGATTACTGAGAAACTCTCTTAATGGATGTTAGATTACTGAGAAACTGTGTTAATGGATGTTAGATTACTGAGAAACTGTGTTAATGGATGTTAGATTACTGAGAAACTCTGTTAATGGATGTTAGATTACTGAGAAACTCTGTTAATGGATGTTAGATTACTGAGAAACTGTGTTAATGGATGTTAGATTACTGAGAAACTGTGTTAATGGATGTTAGATTACTGAGAAACTGTGTTAATGGATGTTAGATTACTGAGAAACTGTTAATGGATGTTAGATTACTGAGAAACTGTTAATGGATGTTAGATTTCTGAGAAACTCTGTTAATGGATGTTAGATTACTGTGAAACTCTCTGTTAATGGATGTTAGATTACTGAGAAACTGTGTTAATGGATGTTAGATTACTGAGAAACTCACTGTTAATGGATGTTAGATTACTGAGAAACTGTGTTAATGGATGTCAGATTACTGAGAAACTCTGTTAATGGATGTTAGATTACTGAGAAACTCTGTTAATGGATGTTAGATTACTGAGAAACTCTCTGTTAATGGATGTTAGATTACTGAGAAACTCACTGTTAATGGATGTTAGATTACTGAGAAACTGTGTTAATGGATGTCAGATTACTGAGAAACTGTGTTAATGGATGTTAGATTACTGAGAAACTGTTAATGGATGTTAGATTTCTGAGAAACTCTGTTAATGGATGTTAGATTACTGAGAAACTCACTGTTAATGGATGTTAGATTACTGAGAAACTGTGTTAATGGATGTCAGATTACTGAGAAACTCTCAGGGTTAATGGATGTCAGATTACTGAGAAACTGTTAATGGATGTTAGATTACTGAGAAACGGTGTTAATGGATGTTAGATTACTGAGAAACTCACTGTTAATGGATGTTAGATTACTGAGAAACTGTTAATGGATGTTAGATTACTGAGAAACTCTCAGGGTTAATGGATGTTAGATTACTGAGAAACTCACTGTTAATGGATGTTAGATTACTGAGAAACGGTGTTAATGGATGTTAGATTACTGAGAAACGGTGTTAATGGATGTTAGATTACTGAGAAACTCTCAGGGTTAATGGATGTTAGATTACTGAGAAACTGTGTTAATGGATGTTAGATTACTGAGAAACTGTGTTAATGGATGTTAGATTACTGAGAAACTGTGTTAATGGATGTTAGATTACTGAGAAACTGTGTTAATGGATGTTAGATTACTGAGAAACGGTGTTAATGGATGTTAGATTACTGAGAAACTGTGTTAATGGATGCTAGATTACTGAGAAACTGTGTTAATGGATGCTAGATTACTGAGAAACGGTGTTAATGGATGTTAGATTACTGAGAAACTCTGTTAATGGATGTTAGATTACTGAGAAACGGTGTTAATGGATGTTAGATTACTGAGAAACTCACTGTTAATGGATGTTAGATTACTGAGAAACTCTGTTAATGGATGTTAGATTACTGAGAAACTCTGTTAATGGATGTTAGATTACTGAGAAACTGTGTTCATGGATGCTAGATTACTGAGAAACGGTGTTAATGGATGTTAGATTACTGAGAAACTCTGTTAATGGATGTTAGATTACTGAGAAACTGTGTTAATGGATGTTAGATTACTGAGAAACTCTGTAAATGGATGTTAGATTACTGAGAAACTGTTAATGGATGTTAGATTACTGAGAAACTCACTGTTAATGGATGTTAGATTACTGAGAAACTCACTGTTAATGGATGTCAGATTACTGAGAAACTCTGTTAATGGATGTTAGATTACTGAGAAACTGTGTTAATGGATGTTAGATTACTGAGAAACTGTGTTAATGGATGTTAGATTACTGAGAAACTCACTGTTAATGGATGTTAGATTACTGAGAAACTCACTGTTAATGGATGTCAGATTACTGTGAAACTCTGTTAATGGATGTTAGATGACTGAGAAACTGTGTTAATGGATGTTAGATTTCTGAGAAACTGTGTTAATGGATGTTAGATTTCTGAGAAACTCTGTTAATGGATGTTAGATTTCTGAGAAACTGTGTTAATGGATGTTAGATTACTGAGAAACTGTGTTAATGGATGTTAGATTTCTGAGAAACTGTGTTAATGGATGTTAGATTACTGAGAAACTGTGTTAATGGATGTTAGATTTCTGAGAAACTCTGTTAATGGATGTTAGATTACTGAGAAACTGTGTTAATGGATGTTAGATTACTGAGAAACTGTGTTAATGGATGTTAGATTACTGAGAAACTCTCAGGGTTAATGGATGTTAGATTACTGAGAAACTCACTGTTAATGGATGTTAGATTACTGAGAAACTCACTGTTAATGGATGTTAGATTACTGAGAAACTGTGTTAATGGATGTTAGATTACTGAGAAACTCTGTGTTAATGGATGTTAGATTACTGAGAAACTGTGTTAATGGATGTTAGATTACTGAGAAACTGTGTTAATGGATGTTAGATTACTGAGAAACTGTGTTAATGGATGTTAGATTACTGAGAAACTGTGTTAATGGATGTTAGATTACTGAGAAACTCACTGTTAATGGATGTTAGATTACTGAGAAACTCTGTTAATGGATGTTAGATTACTGAGAAACGGTGTTAATGGATGTTAGATTACTGAGAAACTGTTAATGGATGTTAGATTACTGAGAAACTCTCTGTTAATGGATGTTAGATTACTGAGAAACTCTGTTAATGGATGTTAGATTACTGAGAAACGGTGTTAATGGATGTTAGATTACTGAGAAACTGTTAATGGATGTTAGATTACTGAGAAACTCTCTGTTAATGGATGTTAGATTACTGAGAAACTGTGTTAATGGATGTTAGATTACTGAGAAACTGTGTTAATGGATGTTAGATTACTGAGAAACTCACTGTTAATGGATGTTAGATTACTGAGAAACGGTGTTAATGGATGTTAGATTACTGAGAAACTGTGTTAATGGATGTTAGATTACTGAGAAACTCTGTGTTAATGGATGTTAGATTACTGAGAAACTCACTGTTAATGGATGTTAGATTACTGAGAAACGGTGTTAATGGATGTTAGATTACTGAGAAACTGTGTTAATGGATGTTAGATTACTGAGAAACTCTGTTAATGGATGTTAGATTACTGAGAAACGGTGTTAATGGATGTTAGATTACTGAGAAACTCTGTTAATGGATGTTAGATTACTGAGAAACGGTGTTAATGGATGTTAGATTACTGAGAAACTCACTGTTAATGGATGCTAGACTACTGAGAAACTCACTGTTAATGGATGTCAGATTACTGTGAAACTCACTGTTAATGGATGTTAGATTTCTGAGAAACTCTGTTAATGGATGTTAGATTACTGAGAAACTGTGTTAATGGATGTTAGATTACTGAGAAACTGTTAATGGATGTTAGATTACTGAGAAACTGTGTTAATGGATGTTAGATTACTGAGAAACTGTGTTAATGGATGTTAGATTACTGAGAAACTCTGTAAATGGATGTTAGATTACTGAGAAACTCACTGTTAATGGATGTTAGATTACTGAGAAACGGTGTTAATGGATGTTAGATTACTGAGAAACTCACTGTTAATGGATGTCAGATTACTGAGAAACTCACTGTTAATGGATGTCAGATTACTGTGAAACTCACTGTTAATGGATGTTAGATTTCTGAGAAACTCTGTTAATGGATGTTAGATTACTGAGAAACTCTCTGTTAATGGATGTTAGATTACTGAGAAACGGTGTTAATGGATGTCAGATTACTGTGAAACTCACTGTTAATGGATGTTAGATTACTGAGAAACTCTGTTAATGGATGTCAGATTACTGTGAAACTCACTGTTAATGGATGTTAGATTACTGAGAAACTGTTAATGGATGTTAGATTACTGAGAAACTCTGTTAATGGATGTTAGATTACTGAGAAACTCTGTTAATGGATGTTAGATTACTGAGAAACTGTGTTAATGGATGTTAGATTACTGAGAAACTGTTAATGGATGTTAGATTACTGAGAAACTCTCAGGGTTAATGGATGTTAGATTACTGAGAAACTGTGTTAATGGATGTTAGATTACTGAGAAACTGTGTTAATGGATGCTAGATTACTGAGAAACTGTGTTAATGGATGTTAGATTACTGAGAAACTCTGTAAATGGATGTTAGATTACTGAGAAACTGTTAATGGATGTTAGATTACTGAGAAACTGTGTTAATGGATGTTAGATTACTGAGAAACTCTGTAAATGGATGTCAGATTACTGAGAAACTCACTGTTAATGGATGTCAGATTACTGTGAAACTCACTGTTAATGGATGTTAGATTACTGTGAAACTCTGTTAATGGATGTTAGATTACTGAGAAACTGTGTTAATGGATGTTAGATTACTGAGAAACTCTGTTAATGGATGTTAGATTACTGGGAAACTCTCAGGGTTAATGGATGTTAGATTACTGAGAAACTCTCTGTTAATGGATGTTAGATTACTGAGAAACTCTCAGGGTTAATGGATGTTAGATTACTGAGAAACTCTCAGGGTTAATGGATGTTAGATTACTGAGAAACTCTCAGGGTTAATGGATGTTAGATTACTGAGAAACTCTGTTAATGGATGTTAGATTACTGAGAAACTGTTAATGGATGTTAGATTACTGAGAAACTGTGTTAATGGATGTTAGATTACTGAGAAACTGTGTTAATGGATGCTAGATTACTGAGAAACTGTGTTAATGGATGTTAGATTACTGAGAAACTCTCTTAATGGATGTTAGATTACTGAGAAACTGTGTTAATGGATGTTAGATTACTGAGAAACTCTGTGTTAATGGATGTTAGATTACTGAGAAACTGTGTTAATGGATGCTAGATTACTGAGAAACTGTGTTAATGGATGTTAGATTACTGAGAAACGGTGTTAATGGATGTTAGATTACTGAGAAACTGTGTTAATGGATGCTAGATTACTGAGAAACTGTGTTAATGGATGTTAGATTACTGAGAAACGGTGTTAATGGATGTTAGATTACTGAGAAACTCTGTTAATGGATGTTAGATTACTGAGAAACTCACTGTTAATGGATGCTAGACTACTGAGAAACTCACTGTTAATGGATGTCAGATTACTGTGAAACTCACTGTTAATGGATGTTAGATTACTGAGAAACTCTGTTAATGGATGTCAGATTACTGAGAAACTCTCAGGGTTAATGGATGTCAGATTACTGAGAAACTGTGTTAATGGATGTCAGATTACTGAGAAACTGTTAATGGATGTTAGATTACTGAGAAACTCTCTTAATGGATGTTAGATTACTGAGAAACTCTGTTAATGGCTGTTAGATTACTGAGAAACTGTGTTAATGGATGTTAGATTACTGAGAAACTGTTAATGGATGTTAGATTACTGAGAAACTCTCAGGGTTAATGGATGTTAGATTACTGAGAAACTGTGTTAATGGATGTTAGATTACTGAGAAACTGTGTTAATGGATGCTAGATTACTGAGAAACTGTGTTAATGGATGTTAGATTACTGAGAAACTCTGTAAATGGATGTTAGATTACTGAGAAACTGTTAATGGATGTTAGATTACTGAGAAACTGTGTTAATGGATGTTAGATTACTGAGAAACTCTGTAAATGGATGTCAGATTACTGAGAAACTCACTGTTAATGGATGTCAGATTACTGTGAAACTCACTGTTAATGGATGTTAGATTACTGTGAAACTCTGTTAATGGATGTTAGATTACTGAGAAACGGTGTTAATGGATGTTAGATTACTGAGAAACTCTGTTAATGGATGTTAGATTACTGAGAAACTCACTGTTAATGGATGCTAGACTACTGAGAAACTCACTGTTAATGGATGTCAGATTACTGTGAAACTCACTGTTAATGGATGTTAGATTACTGAGAAACTCTGTTAATGGATGTTAGATTACTGAGAAACTCTGTTAATGGATGTCAGATTACTGAGAAACTCTCAGGGTTAATGGATGTCAGATTACTGAGAAACTGTGTTAATGGATGTCAGATTACTGAGAAACTGTTAATGGATGTTAGATTACTGAGAAACTGTGTTAATGGATGTTAGATTACTGAGAAACTCTGTAAATGGATGTTAGATTACTGAGAAACTCTGTAAATGGATGTTAGATTACTGAGAAACTCTGTAAATGGATGTTAGATTACTGAGAAACTGTTAATGGATGTTAGATTACTGAGAAACTCACTGTTAATGGATGTTAGATTACTGAGAAACTGTGTTAATGGATGTCAGATTACTGAGAAACTCTCAGGGTTAATGGATGTCAGATTACTGAGAAACTGTGTTAATGGATGTCAGATTACTGAGAAACTGTTAATGGATGTTAGATTACTGAGAAACTGTGTTAATGGATGTTAGATTACTGAGAAACTCACTGTTAATGGATGTTAGATTACTGAGAAACTCTCAGGGTTAATGGATGTCAGATTACTGAGAAACTCTGTAAATGGATGTTAGATTACTGAGAAACTCTGTAAATGGATGTTAGATTACTGAGAAACTCTGTTAATGGATGTTAGATTACTGAGAAACTGTTAATGGATGTTAGATTACTGAGAAACTGTGTTAATGGATGTTAGATTACTGAGAAACTCTGTTAATGGATGTTAGATTACTGAGAAACTCTCAGGGTTAATGGATGTTAGATTACTGAGAAACTGTGTTAATGGATGTTAGATTACTGAGAAACTGTTAATGGATGTTAGATTACTGAGAAACTCTGTTAATGGATGTTAGATTACTGAGAAACTCTCAGGGTTAATGGATGTTAGATTACTGAGAAACTGTGTTAATGGATGTTAGATTACTGAGAAACTGTTAATGGATGTTAGATTACTGAGAAACTCTGTTAATGGATGTTAGATTACTGAGAAACTCAGGGTTAATGGATGTTAGATTACTGAGAAACTCTCAGGGTTAATGGATGTTAGATTACTGAGAAACTCACTGTTAATGGATGTTAGATTACTGAGAAACTGTGTTAATGGATGTTAGATTACTGAGAAACTCTGTTAATGGATGTTAGATTACTGAGAAACTCACTGTTAATGGATGTTAGATTACTGAGAAACGGTGTTAATGGATGTTAGATTACTGAGAAATTGTGTTAATGGATGTTAGATTTCTGAGAAATTGTGTTAATGGATGTTAGATTACTGAGAAACTGTGTTAATGGATGTTAGATTTCTGAGAAACTCTCTGTTAATGGATGTTAGATTACTGAGAAACTGTGTTAATGGATGTTAGATTACTGAGAAACTGTGTTAATGGATGTTAGATTACTGAGAAACTGTGTTAATGGATGTTAGATTACTGAGAAATTGTGTTAATGGATGTTAGATTACTGAGAAACTGTGTTAATGGATGTTAGATTACTGAGAAACTGTGTTAATGGATGTTAGATTACTGAGAAACTGTGTTAATGGATGTTAGATTACTGAGAAATTGTGTTAATGGATGTTAGATTACTGAGAAACTCTGTTAATGGATGTTAGATTACTGAGAAACTGTGTTAATGGATGTTAGATTTCTGAGAAACTCTGTTAATGGATGTTAGATTACTGAGAAACTCTCAGGGTTAATGGATGTTAGATTACTGAGAAACTCTCTGTTAATGGATGTTAGATTACTGAGAAACTCTCTTAATGGATGTTAGATTACTGAGAAACTCTCAGGGTTAATGGATGTTAGATTACTGAGAAACTCTCTGTTAATGGATGTTAGATTACTGAGAAACTGTGTTAATGGATGTTAGATTACTGAGAAACTGTGTTAATGGATGTTAGATTACTGAGAAACTCTCAGGGTTAATGGATGTTAGATTTCTGAGAAACTCTCTGTTAATGGATGTTAGATTACTGAGAAACTGTTAATGGATGTTAGATTACTGAGAAACTCAGGGTTAATGGATGTTAGATTTCTGAGAAACTCTCTGTTAATGGATGTTAGATTACTGAGAAACTGTGTTAATGGATGTTAGATTACTGAGAAACTGTGTGAATGGATGTTAGATTACTGAGAAACTGTGTTAATGGATGTTAGATTACTGAGAAACTCTCTGTTAATGGATGTTAGATTACTGAGAAACTCTCTGTTAATGGATGTTAGATTACTGAGAAACTGTGTTAATGGATGTTAGATTTCTGAGAAACTCTCTGTTAATGGATGTTAGATTACTGAGAAACTGTGTTAATGGATGTCAGATTACTGTGAAACTGTGTTAATGGATGTTAGATTACTGAGAAACGGTGTTAATGGATGTTAGATTTCTGAGAAACTCTCTGTTAATGGATGTTAGATTACTGAGAAACTGTGTTAACGGATGTTAGATTACTGAGAAACTCTGTTAATGGATGTTAGATTTCTGAGAAACTGTGTTAATGGATGTTAGATTTCTGAGAAACTCTCTGTTAATGGATGTTAGATTACTGAGAAACTGTGTTAATGGATGTTAGATTTCTGAGAAACTCTCTGTTAATGGATGTTAGATTACTGAGAAACTCTGTTAATGGATGTTAGATTTCTGAGAAACTGTGTTAATGGATGTTAGATTACTGAGAAACTGTGTTAATGGATGTTAGATTACTGAGAAACTGTGTTAATGGATGTTAGATTACTGAGAAACTGTGTTAATGGATGTTAGATTTCTGAGAAACTCTGTTAATGGATGTTAGATTACTGAGAAACTGTGTTAATGGATGTTAGATTTCTGAGAAACTCTCTGTTAATGGATGTTAGATTACTGAGAAACTGTGTTAATGGATGTTAGATTACTGAGAAACTGTGTTAATGGATGTCAGATTACTGAGAAACTGTGTTAATGGATGTTAGATTACTGAGAAACTGTGTTAATGGATGTTAGATTACTGAGAAACTGTGTTAATGGATGTTAGATTACTGAGAAACTGTGTTAATGGATGTTAGATTACTGAGAAACTGTGTTAATGGATGTTAGATTACTGAGAAACTCTGTTAATGGATGTTAGATTACTGAGAAACTGTGTTAATGGATGTTAGATTACTGAGAAACTGTGTTAATGGATGTTAGATTACTGAGAAACTCTCTTAATGGATGTTAGATTACTGAGAAACTGTGTTAATGGATGTTAGATTACTGAGAAACTGTGTTAATGGATGTTAGATTACTGAGAAACTGTGTTAATGGATGTTAGATTACTGAGAAACTCTGTTAATGGATGTTAGATTACTGAGAAACTGTGTTAATGGATGTTAGATTACTGAGAAACTGTGTTAATGGATGTTAGATTACTGAGAAACTGTGTTAATGGATGTTAGATTACTGAGAAACTGTTAATGGATGTTAGATTACTGAGAAACTGTTAATGGATGTTAGATTTCTGAGAAACTCTGTTAATGGATGTTAGATTACTGTGAAACTCTCTGTTAATGGATGTTAGATTACTGAGAAACTGTGTTAATGGATGTTAGATTACTGAGAAACTCTCTGTTAATGGATGTTAGATTACTGAGAAACTCACTGTTAATGGATGTTAGATTACTGAGAAACTGTGTTAATGGATGTCAGATTACTGAGAAACTGTTAATGGATGTTAGATTTCTGAGAAACTCTGTTAATGGATGTTAGATTACTGAGAAACTCACTGTTAATGGATGTTAGATTACTGAGAAACTGTGTTAATGGATGTCAGATTACTGAGAAACTCTCAGGGTTAATGGATGTCAGATTACTGAGAAACTGTTAATGGATGTTAGATTACTGAGAAACGGTGTTAATGGATGTTAGATTACTGAGAAACTCACTGTTAATGGATGTTAGATTACTGAGAAACTGTTAATGGATGTTAGATTACTGAGAAACTCTCAGGGTTAATGGATGTTAGATTACTGAGAAACTCTGTTAATGGATGTCAGATTACTGAGAAACTGTGTTAATGGATGTTAGATTACTGAGAAACTGTGTTAATGGATGTTAGATTACTGAGAAACTGTGTTAATGGATGTTAGATTACTGAGAAACTGTTAATGGATGTTAGATTACTGAGAAACTCTGTTAATGGATGTTAGATTACTGAGAAACTGTGTTAATGGATGTCAGATTACTGAGAAACTGTGTTAATGGATGTTAGATTTCTGAGAAACTGTGTTAATGGATGTTTGATTACTGAGAAACTGTGTTAATGGATGTTAGATTACTGAGAAACTCTGTTAATGGATGTTAGATTACTGAGAAACTCTGTTAATGGATGTTAGATTACTGAGAAACTGTGTTAATGGATGTTAGATTACTGAGAAACTGTGTTAATGGATGTTAGATTACTGAGAAACTCTGTTAATGGATGTTAGATTACTGAGAAACTGTGTTAATGGATGTTAGATTACTGAGAAACTGTGTTAATGGATGTTAGATTACTGAGAAACTGTGTTAATGGATGTCAGATTACTGAGAAACTGTGTTAATGGATGTTAGATTACTGAGAAACTCACTGTTAATGGATGTTAGATTACTGAGAAACTGTTAATGGATGTTAGATTACTGAGAAACGGTGTTAATGGATGTTAGATTACTGAGAAACTCACTGTTAATGGATGTTAGATTACTGAGAAACTGTGTTAATGGATGTTAGATTACTGAGAAACGGTGTTAATGGATGTTAGATTACTGAGAAACTGTGTTAATGGATGTTAGATTACTGAGAAACTGTGTTAATGGATGTTAGATTACTGAGAAACTGTTAATGGATGTTAGATTACTGAGAAACTGTGTTAATGGATGTTAGATTACTGAGAAACTCTCTTAATGGATGTTAGATTACTGAGAAACTCTGTTAATGGATGTTAGATTACTGAGAAACTCTGTTAATGGATGTTAGATTACTGAGAAACTCTGTTAATGGATGTTAGATTACTGAGAAACTGTTAATGGATGTTAGATTACTGAGAAACTGTTAATGGATGTTAGATTACTGAGAAACTGTGTTAATGGATGTTAGATTACTGAGAAACTGTGTTAATGGATGTTAGATTACTGAGAAACTGTTAATGGATGTTAGATTACTGAGAAACTGTGTTAATGGATGTCAGATTACTGAGACACTCTCAGGGTTATTGGATGTTAGATTACTGAGAAACTCTGTGTTAATGGATGTTAGATTACTGAGAAACTGTGTTAATGGATGTTAGATTACTGAGAAACTGTTAATGGATGTTAGATTACTGAGAAACTGTGTTAATGGATGTTAGATTACTGAGAAACTGTGTTAATGGATGTTAGATTACTGAGAAACTGTGTTAATGGATGTTAGATTACTGAGAAACTGTTAATGGATGTTAGATTACTGAGAAACTGTGTTAATGGATGTTAGATTACTGAGAAACTCTCAGGGTTAATGGATGTTAGATTACTGAGAAACTGTTAATGGATGTTAGATTACTGAGAAACTGTTAATGGATGTTAGATTACTGAGAAACTCTCAGGGTTAATGGATGTCAGATTACTGAGAAACTCTCAGGGTTAATGGATGTTAGATTACTGAGAAACTCTGTTAATGGATGTTAGATTACTGAGAAACTGTTAATGGATGTTCGATTACTGAGAAACTCTCAGGGTTAATGGATGTTAGATTACTGAGAAACTCTCTGGGTTAATAAATGGTTGTAGAGGGATATAGGCCAAATGCAAGGAATTGGGACTAGCTTGGCGGTAAAAAGTGGGCGGTATGGACAAGTTGGCCCAAGGGCCTGTTTTCATGCTGTAATCCTCTCTGACACGATGACTATATTAGATTATCGAGAATCTCTCTGCGTTAATGCAGACTCCATTTACCCCCTGCTTAACAGAATCACAGTGCAATTGCACAGAGTCCTTGATCATTACTGTGTTGTTCTGGACATGGGGCTAATTTTACAGTTGGTTTGATATCCAGCAAGTGGTAATAAACACCACACTGAGAAACTGGGTTTTGTGTAAGAATCCTCCTGAAAGCTGATCTCTTTTTGGCATTACATGATAAAGCTGCAACAGGAGATCGCAATAACTGCAGGAATAACAAAGTTCATGACCGGGTCAGTGTGCTCTGATGCATTAAAGTATTAACTCTATTTTCCAATTTTAATACGTCAGATGCGAACAGTCAAATAAATCACCAAATTTGAAACTAAACTTTACCATCTAAATTTATTTACAAAAGCAATTTTTTGGGCAATCCTCAAGGATCTAATGTCCATTTCTCCTCTGAGGGAGTTACAAACTGACTACCATTAAACTAGCTGGTTTGTGGGTGGCCCGGTGGCACAGTGGTTAGCACTGCTGCCTCACAGTGCTGGGGTCCTATGTTCAATCCCGTCCCTGGGTCACTGTCCGTGTGGAGTTTGCACATTCTCCCCGTGTCTGCATGGGTCTCACCCCCACAAAAGATGTGCCAGTTAGGTGGATTGGCCACGCTAAATTGCCCCTTAATTGAAAAAAAAAAAGAACTGGCCACTTTAAATTTATATTTTAAAAAAATTACTGGTTCGAGAGGGTTATAAACTGACTACCATTAAACTAACTGGCTTGGAATCAAGCGATGTGGGCGATGGAATGGCAGCTTTTCTGCGGGTTCTGGCGCCACTCGCTTTATAATCCGTCATTATCAATGACCTAGAGGAGGGCGCAGAAGGGTGGGTGAGTAAATTTGCAGACGACACTAAAGTCGGTGGTGTTGTCGACAGTGTGGAAGGATGTAGCAGGTTACAGAGGGATATAGATAAGCTGCAGAGCTGGGCTGAGAGGTGGCAAATGGAGTTTAATGTAGAGAAGTGTGAGGTGATTCACTTTGGAAGGAATAACAGGAATGCGGAATATTTGGCTAATGGTAAAGTTCTTGGAAGTGTGGATGAGCAGAGGGATCTAGGTGTCCATGTACATAGATCCCTGAAAGTTGCCACCCAGGTTGATAGGGTTGTGAAGAAGGCCTATGGAGTGTTGGCCTTTATTGGTAGAGGGATTGAGTTCCGGAGTCATGAGGTCATGTTGCAGCTGTACAAAACTCTGGTACTGCCGCATTTGGAGTATTGCGTACAGTTCTGGTCACCGCATTATAGGAAGGACGTGGAAGCTTTGGAGCAGGTGCGATTTACCAGGATGTTGCCTGGTATGGAGGGAAAATCTTATGAGGAAAGGCTGATGGACTTGAGGTTGTTTTCGTTAGAGAGAAGAAGGTTAAGAGGAGACTTAATAGAGGCATACAAAATGATCAGTGGGTTAGATAGGGTGGACAGTGAGAGCCTTCTCCCGCGGATGGAAATGGCTAGCACGAGGGGACATCGCCTTAAACTGAAGGGTAATAGATATAGGACAGAGGTCAGAGGTAGGTTCTTTACGCAAAGAGTGGTGAGGCCGTGGAATGCCCTACCTGCAACAGTAGTGAACTCGCCAACATTGAGGGCATTTAAAAGTTTATTGGATAAGCATATGGATGATAATGGCATAGTGTAGGTTAGATAGCTTTTGTTTTTTGACTTCCCATGTCGGTGCAACATTGTGGGCCGAAGGGCCTGTACTGCGCTGTATCGTTCTATGTTCTATGTATCCTGATTGTCCGTCGGAGGTTTGCCTAATCCATTAACTAACATTTGATGTTATGTGCCTAGCAGACTCGTGGATTCAATGGGGACGGAACCACCTTCTCAATCTGACGACATGATCCTCGGGGCCTGGCATTCTCGGAGGAGTTCTCAGAGGTGCTGAAAATGATGACTGTCAACATTATCCGAGTTATGGGGAGAGAAGATGAAGTATGAGTGCAAGCTAGCTAGTAATATAAAAGAAGATAGGAAGAGTTTCTTTCAATATATAAAAGGTAAGAGAGAGGCAAAAATAGACATTGGAAAACGTGGCTGGAGAGGTAATAATAGGAAACAAAGAAATGGCAGAGGAACTGAATAGTTACTTTGCATCAGTCTTCAGGGTGGAAGACACCAGTGGGATGCCAGAGCTCCAGGGGACAGAGGTGAGTGTAGTGGCCATCACCAAGGAGAAGGTTCTGGGGAAACTGAAAGGTCTGAAGGTGGATAAATCACCTGTACCGGATGGACTACACCCCAGGGTTCTAAAAGAGATAGCTGAGGAAATTGTGGAGGTATGAACATCATCCATAGGCACTACCTTATCAATCACACCAATTGGAATTTTTATAGGTCGGTAATGATTTAACTACAGGGCCAGTAACCTTAACACCCGGGTAACCCTCTGTCTGAGGCCAGGCCGGGTGATATCTGTCCGATTAACCCTCTGCCTGAGTCCAGGTCGGGTGATATCTGTCCGATTAACCCTCTGCCTGAGTCCAGGTTGGATGATATCTGTCCGGTTAACCCTCTGTCTGAGTCCAGGTCGGGTGATATCTGTCCGGTTAACCCTCTGCCTGAGTCCAGGTCGGGTGATATCTGTCCGATTAACCCTCTGCCTGAGTCCAGGTTGGATGATATCTGTCCGGTTAACCCTCTGTCTGAGTCCAGGTCGGGTGATATCAGTAGTCTGTGAGCTGTGGGTATCCGTGACCATGACCCCCCCGCCCCGCCACCCCCCCCCCCCCCCACCCACACTGCACCTAAAGCCACGAGGACTTGGACAGGTCTAAAATCTCTTTATTATAAATGATTCTAGAACAATAAGGACATTTTTTAATATTTCAGTTTCTACATTAATAAACATTCCTCATCAGAACTACAATCATTCCTCTCTCATCAAGTGAATGAAAGTAGAACAAGCTTATCAGCATATTTATATTATATTATATTTTATATATATTGCGCCATGTTATGATTTATGCTGACAGCTTCTTCCACTCCATCGGCCTGTAGCTGATGAATACAGTCAGCTTTGGGAACTGAGTCTGGGGTTATATCCCATGGCATCTGCATTTTGGCTCATAGCCCTGGACACGAGCCCCTTTGTGGAGAAGGTGGCTGAGATTAATGTATTCAAGGTTTAGCTTCTTTGAAGCCGTTTTACTTTTATAAAAGCTTCCAAATACTCTCCTCAATAAGACAACAAAGTCCTACAGACCAGATATGAGATGTTAATGTGCTTCTCGATGTAAGCCGACTTAGACAGAGTGGAAATAAAGCCTTTCAGTGCCTCGCTTATAACTGGCCCAAGGCTCAATGATATCTATTCAGAACACATTTGTCAATAAAGTTGATGTTAGTTATAAATCTGCAATAAAACGCGGTCAGGAACAGGAGGTGAGATTTCCCAGGCAAATATATCTTTATAAAGATATTATTACGCTGGCTTCAGTAAACAGTGCAATCCCAATGAATAGGAAATTCCACACTGAGATACTTAAAGCCTCAAATGTGAATTCTAAAATAAAATTAAATAATCAATGAATATTTACTGAAATTGGGCAGAGAAAATGTAATCTACCATAGGGACCACTCAGTATTACATTTATAGGGGAGGCAGCGGGGTAGTGGTATTGTCGCTGGGTTAGTAATCCAGAGAGCCAGAGTAATGCTCTGGGGGCCCGGGCTCGAATCCCACCCGGCAGGTGGGGGAATCTGAATTCAATAAAATTCTGGAATTTAAAAAGAACGTCTAATGATGGCTCAATGTTGTAATGTCCTTTCGGGAAGGAAATCTGCCGTCCTTGCCCAGTCTGGCCTTTACACTATTCCCTTATCGTCCATATGTCTATCCAATGACCATTTGAATGCCCTTAGTGTTGGCGAGTCCACTACTGTTGCAGGTAGGGCATTCCACACCCTTACTACTCTCTGAGTAAAGAACCTACCTCTGACCTCTGTCTTATATCTATCTCCCCTCAATTTAAAGCTATGTCCCCTCGTGCTAGACATCACCATCCGACGAAAAAGGCTCTCACTGTCCACCCTATCCAATCATCTGATCATCTTGTATGCCTCAATTAAGTTACCTCTTAACCGTCTTCTCTCTAACGAAAACAGCCTCAAGTCCCTCAGCCTTTCCTCATAAGATCTTCCCTCCATACCAGGCAACATCCTGGTAAATCTCCTCTGCACCCTTTCCAATGCTTCCACATCCTTCCTATAATGCGGCGACCAGAATTGCATGCAATACTCCAAATGCGGCTGCACCAGAGTGTTGTACAGCTGCAACATGACCTCATGGCTCCGAAACTCAATCCCTCTACCAATAAAAGCTAACACACCGTACGCCTTCTTAACAACCCTCTCAACCTTATTGTTCGGGGAAAGGCTGTATTTATTGTTCGTGGAGGGGTGGCATTTATTGATAGGGGAGGGGCTGTAGTTATTGTTCGGGGAGGGGCTGTAGTTATTGATCGGGGAGGGGCGATAGTTATTGTTCGGGGAGGAGCTGTAGTTACTGATCCGGGAGGAGCTGTAGTTACTGATCCGGGAGGAGCTGTAGTTATTGTCAGGGAGGAGCTGTAGTTATTGATCGGGGAGGAGCTGTAGTTATTGATCCGGAAGGAGCTGTAGTTATTGTTTGGGGGAGGAGCTGTAGTTATTGTTTGGGGAGGGGCTGTAGTTATTGTTCGGGGAGGGGTTGTAGTTATTGATCGGGGAGGGGTTGTAGTTATTGATCGGAGAGGAGTTGTAGTCATTGTTCGGGGAGGGGCTGTAGTTTTGTTCGGGGAGGAGCTGTAGTTATTGTACGGGTGGAGCTGTAGTTATTGTACGGGAGGAGCTGTAGTTATTGTTCGGGGAGGGGCTGTAGTTATTGTTTGGTGAGGGGCTGTAGTTATTGTTCGGGAAGGGGCTGTAGTTATTGTTCGGGAAGAGCTGTAGTTATTGTTCGGGGAGGAATTGTAGTTATTGATCGGGGTGGAGCTGTAGTTATTGTTCGGGAGGAGCTGTAGTTGTTGTTCGGGGAGGAGCTGTAGTTATTGATCGGGGAGGAGCTGTAGTTATTGATCGGGGATGGGCTGTAGTTATTGTTCGGGGAGGGGCTGTAGTTATTGTTCTGCAAAGGGCTGTAGATTGTGTTCGGGGTGGAGCTGTAGTTATTGTTCGGGAAGGGGCTGTAGTTATTGTTCTGCAAAGGGCTGTAGAATGTGTTCGGGGTGGAGCTGTAGTTATTGTTCGGGAGGAGCTGTAGTTATTGATCGGGGAGGGGCCCTAGTTATTGTTCGTGGAGGAGCCGTAGTTATTCTTCGGGGAGGAGCTGTAGTTATTGGTCGGGGAGGGGCTGTAGTTATTGTTCGGCAAGGAGCTGTAGTTATTGTTCGTGGAGGGGCTGTAGTTATTGTTCGGGGAGGAGCTGCAGTTATTGTTCGGCAAGGAGCTGTAGTTATTGTTTGGGAGGAGCTGTAGTTATTGATCGGGGTGAGCTGTAGTTATTGATCGGGGAGGGGCTGTAGTTATTAATCGGGGAGGGGCTGCAGTTATTGTTCGGCAAGGAGCTGTAGTTATTGTTCGGGGTGGAGCTGTAGTTATTGTTCGGGGAGCGGCAGTGGTTATTGATCGGGGAGGGGCTGTAGTTATTGTTCGGGGAGGGGCCGTAGTTATTGTTCGGGGAGGGGCCGTAGTTATTGTTTGGGAGGAGCTGTAGTTATTGATCGGGGAGGAGCTGTAGTTATTGATCGGGGAGGAACTGTAGTTATTGTTTGTGGAGGGGCCGTAGTTATTATTCGGGAGGAGCTGTAGTTATTGATCGCGGAGGCGCTTAGTTATTGTTCGGGGAGGAACTGTAGTTATTGTTTGTGGAGGAGCCGTAGTTATTCTTCGGGGAGAGGCAGTAGTTATTGATCGCAGAGGAGCTGTAGTTATTGATCGCAGAGGAGCTGTAGTTATTGATCAGGGAGGAGCTGCAGTTATTGTTCGGCAAGGAGCTGTAGTTATTGTTCGCGGAGGGGCTGTAGTTATTGTTCGCGGAGGAGCTGTAGTTATTGTTCGGGGAGGAGCCGTAGTTATTGATCGGGGAGGGGCTGTAGTTATTGATCGGGGAGGGTCTGTAGTTATTGATCGGGGAGGGGCTGTAGTTATTGATCGGGGAGGGGCTGTAGTTATTGATCGGGGAGGGGCTGTAGTTATTGATCGGGAGGCGTTGTAGTTATTGTTCGTGGAGGAGCCAAAGTTATTGTTCGGGGTGGAGCTGTAGTTATTGTTCGGGAAGGGGCTGTAGTTATTTTTCAGGAGCAGCTGTAGTTATTTTTCGGGAGGAGCTGTAGTTATTGTTCGGGGAGGAATTGTAGTTATTGTTCGGGAGGAGCTGTAGTTATTGTTCGGGAGGAGCTGTAGTTATTGATCGGGGAAGGGCTGTAGTTATTGTTCGGGGAGGAGGAGCTGTAGTTACTGATAGGGGAGGAGCTGTAGTTATAGTTCGGGAGGAGCTGTAGTTATTGTTCGGGGAGGGGCTGTAGTTATTGTTCGGGAGGAGCTGTAGTTATTGATCGGGGAAGGGCTGTAGTTATTGTTCGGGGAGGAGGAGCTGTAGTTACTGATAGGGGAGGAGCTGTAGTTATAGTTCGGGGAGGAGCTGTAGTTATTGATCGGGGAGGGGCTGTAGTTATTGTTCGGGGAGGGGCTGTAGTTGTTCGGGGAGGAGCTGTAGTTATTGTTCGGGGAGCAGCTGTAGTTATTGTTCGGGGAGGAGCTGTAGTTATTGATCGGGGAGGGGCTGTAGTTATTGTTCGGGGACGGGCTGTAGTTGTTCGGGGAGGAGCTGTAGTTATTGTTCGGGGAGGAGCTGTAGTTATTGTTCGGGGAGGAGCTGTAGTTATTGATCGGGGAGGGGCTGTAGTTATTGTTCAGGGAGGGGCTGTAGTTATTGATCGGGGAGGGGCCGTAGTTATTGTTCGGGATGGGGCTGTAGTTATTCTTCCGGGAGAGGCAGTAGTTATTGATCGCGGAGGCGCTCAGTTATTGTTCGGGAGCAGCTGTAGTTATTGATCGGGGAGGGGCTGTAGTTATTTTTCGGGAGGAGCTGTAGTTATTGATCGGGGAGGGGCCCTAGTTCTTGTTCGTGGAGGAGCCGTAGTTATTCTTCGGGGAGAGGCAGTAGTTATTGATCGCGGAGGAGCTGTAGTTATTGATCAGGGAGGAGCTGTAGTTATTGATCGGGGAGGGGCTCTAGTTATTGTTCGGCAAGGAGCTGTAGCTATTGTTCGCGGAGGTGCTGTAGTTATTGTTCGGGGAGGAGCTGTAGTTATTGATCGGGGAGGAGCTGCAGTTATTGTTCGGCAAGGAGCTGTAGTTATTGATCGGGGTGGAGCTGTAGTTATTGATCGGGGTGGAGCTGTAGTTATTGATCGGGGTGGAGCTGTAGTTATTGATCGGGGTGGAGCTGTAGTTATTGATCGGGGTGGAGCTGTAGTTATTGTTCGGCAAGGAGCTGTAGTTATTGATCGGGGCGGGGCCGTAGTTATTGTCGGGGAGGGGCCGTAGTTATTGTTCGGGGAGGGGCCGTAGTTATTGTTCGGGGAGGGGCCGTAGTTATTGTTCGGGGAGGGGCCGTAGTTATTCTTCCGTGAGAGGCAGTAGTTATTGATCGCGGAGGCGCTTAGTTATAGTTCGGGAGCAGCTGTAGTTATTGATCGGGGAGGGGCCGTAGTTATTGATCGGGGAGGAGCTGTAGTTATTGTTCGGGAGGGGCTGTAGTTATTGATCGGGAAGGAGCTGTAGTTATTGATCGGGGAGGGGCCCTAGTTATTGTTCGTGGAGGAGCCATAGTTATTCTTCGGGGAGAGGCAGTAGTTATTGATCAGGGAGGAGCTGTGGTTATTGATCGGGGAGGAGCTGCAGTTATTGTTCGGCAAGGAGCTGTAGTTATTGATCGGGGTGGAGCTGTAGTTATTGATCGGGGTGGGGCTGTAGTTATTGTTCGGAGGAGCTGTAGTTATTGATCGGGCAGGGGCCGTAGTTATTGTCCGGGAGGAGCTGTAGTTATTGATCGGGGAGGGGCCGTAGTTATTGTTCGGGGAGGGGCCGTAGTTATTGTTCGGGAGGGGCTGTAGTTATTGTTTGGGGAGGATTTGTAGTTATTGATCGGGGTGGAGCTGTAGTTATTGTTCGGGAGGAGCTGTACAAAGAACAAAGAAATGTACAGCACAGGAACAGGCCCTTCGGCCCTCCAAGCCCGTGCCGACCATACTGCCCGACTAAACTACAATCTTCTACACTTCCTGGGTCCGTATCCTTCTATTCCCATCCTATTCATATATTTGTCAAGATGCCCCTTAAATGTCCCTATCGTCCCTGCTTCCACTACCTCCTCCGGTAGTGAGTTCCAGGCACCCACTACCCTCTGCGTAAAAAACATGCCTCGTACATCTACTCTAAACCTTGCCCCTCTCACCTTAAACCTATGCCCCCTAGTAATTGACCCCTCTACCCTGGGGAAAAGCCTCTGACTATCCACTCTGTCTATGCCCCTCATAATTTTGTATACCTCTATCAGGTCGTCCCTCAACCTCCTTCGTTCCAGTGAGAACAAACCGAGTTTATTCAATCGCTCCTCATAGCTTATGCCCTCCATACCAGGCAACATTCTGGTAAATCTCTTCTGCACCCTCTCTAAAGCCTCCACATCCTTCTGGTAGTGTGGCGACCAGAATTGAACACTATACTCCAAGTGTGGCCTAACTAAGGTTCTATACAGCTGCAACATGACTTGCCAATTCTTATACTCAATGCCCCGGCCAATGAAGGCAAGCATGCCGTATGCCTTCTTGACTACCTTCTCCACCTGTGTTGCCCCTTTCAATGACCTGTGGACCTGTACTCCTAGATCTCTTTGACTTTCAATACTCTTGAGGGTTCTACCATTCACTGTATATTCCCTACCTGCATTAGCCCTTCCAAAATGCATTACCTCACATTTGTCCGGATTAAACTCCATCTGCCATCTCTCCGCCAAAGTCTCCAGACAATCTAAATCCTGCTGTATCCTCAGACAGTCCTCATCGCTATCCGCAATTCCACCAACCTTTGTGTCGTCTGCAAACTTACTAATCAGACCAGTTACATTTTCCTCCAAATCATTTATATATACTACAAAGAGCAAAGGTCCCAGCACTGATCCCTGTGGAACACCACTGGTCACAGCCCTCCAATTAGAAAAGCATCCCTCCATTGCTACCCTCTGCCTTCTATGGCCTAGCCAGTTCTGTATCCACCTTGCCAGTTCACCCCTGATCCCGTGTGACTTCACCTTTTGTACTAGTCTACCATGAGGGACCTTATCAAAGGCCTTACTGAAGTCCATATAGACAACATCTACTGCCCTACCTGCATCAATCATCTTAGTGACCTCCTCGAAAAACTCTATCAAGTTAGTGAGACACGACCTCCCCTTCACAAAACCGTGCTGCCTCTCACTAATACGTCCATTTGCTTCCAAATGGGAGTAGATCCTGTCTCGAAGAATTCTCTCCAGTAATTTCCCTACCACTGAAGTAAGGCTCACCGGCCTGTAGTTCCCGGGATTATCCTTGCTACCCTTCTTAAACAGAGGAACAACATTGGCTATTCTCCAGTCCTCCGGGACATCCCCTGAAGACAGCGAGGATCCAAAGATTTCTGTCAAGGCCTCAGCAATTTCCTCTCCAGCCTCCTTCAGTATTCTGGGGTAGATCCCATCAGGCCCTGGGGACTTATCTACCTTAATATTTTTTAAGACACCCAACACCTCGTCTTTTTGGATCACAATGTGACCCAGGCTATCTGCACCCCCTTCTCCAGACTCAACATCTACCAATTCCTTCTCTTTGGTGAATACTGATGCAAAGTATTCATTTAGTACCTCGCCCATTTCCTCTGGCTCCACACATAGATTCCCTTGCCTATCCTTCAGTGGGCCAACCCTTTCCCTGGCTACCCTCTTGCTTTTTATGTACGTGTAAAAAGCCTTGGGATTTTCCTTAACCCTAT